>NW_010175774.1:0-28456 GCF_000695765.1 Mesitornis unicolor
GGATTCTGGGATTCTGTGATTCTGTGAAATTGCATTTTTATTTTGTTTAAAGGTTGGATACTTGGAATAAATTTCAGATTTACTGAATCTTACTCAATAGTTTAGTGAGAAGTCAGGAGAGAATGTTTTCTTGGTGAGGCTTCTTTGTCCCTATTTGGAAGCGCTCCTGTAAAACCAGGTCTTACTTAATTCTGCTTTTTATTTTTTTTACATTATTTTGCCAACTGCTTTATAAGCAGGAAAAATTCTTAAATGCTTTCTGAAATAATATATAAATTCTGTTATAGAGCTTGGTGCCTACTGGAAAGAAAAGTTCTGAGGACCACTGAGAACTAAGACACTAATATATTACTGACCTGGCTTTGCCATACTCTTCCTTACAGCAACTGGGTCCTTCCTCTTCCATTTCTGAAGCTCCTCCTGCATCTTATCAATTTTGGCTGGATTCAGAGCCCACAAGCAGCCTTTTCGAGAAGAATTGCCTGACTTGTTTTCGACTTTCTCAAAGCATTTGTTCAAAGATAAGTTGTGGCGTACAGAATTCTTCCAGCCATCTGGAGCTGTCTGGAAAAACAAATGCAATCTAAGAATGGAACGTCAAGGGAAAAAAAAAAGGGATAAAAATGTATTTCTCTGTTTTCACTGAAGAGATTATAAGAAATGCTGTTTAGAGTATACTTTCAACAACGTGAAACTTGTACGTTAGAAGGAAGCCACAAAAATGTTACAGTCGTGTTGTGCGGGAAGAGAGGAATCAGATAAAGCAGTAACTGATCTGAGCAAGAGGGTTGGCTTTGTCAGAGCGGCTGCTGGATTTTTAAGGGTGAATTTGCAAATAACAAGAATTAAGTGTGCAAAAGATTATATTCTAAAACAGGAAATACATCTTCTTAATCTGTTTTGGAACACCTAGAAAAATTTCAAACACTTAATTGAAGGACTAAGTGCTACATGGACTCAAATGAAGTGTCCAGGCAGACTTCAAAAGAATTCTAGCAGACTACTGTAGGTGTAACTTCATATGCTAGCCAATTATATAAGCAAATGGTTTAATCACAAGCCCTACAGAGGAGATACAGGTTTCTACATCTGATCACTGCATCTTTTTGCTTTGCATTTATTTTTCACTCGGTAGTCGAAGCTGGGGGGTTCTTTAAACTAAATACATCTAAGCTTCATTAAAATGATTCTTCTCTTTTTATTTAGGCAGTTTCTGATCATTGAGGAAAACAAAATTCCCTTCTTTCCCTGAGGAGAATGGAAAGAAAAGAAAACCTAGTGAGCTTTTTTTTTGTCCTGATTGCTTGTAAAATAACTTTGAAAATGAATATTGCTGTAAGAGATGAAGAGGGAAATACCCAGCAAAACGGTCGTGCTCAGCTTCTCCTGTTTGCTTGCTAGTCTGAAATACTGATCTTGAAGAAATGGCCCTGTATCCTTTTATTGCATACACGTTTGGTGTTTGCTGATTTGATTTCGATAATTTCTGCTTACTTAGTGATGCAGCCAGGAGATACTGCCCATCACATGAAGGCTTTGTAAACTCGTTTGCTTATGCATATCAGAAGATTCCTACAGAAAACTCCTGATGTGCCACTTCCTTGCTTTCATTGGGGTGAGTGCTGTACAACGCCATTTGTTGCGTATCTGAGTAGACCTGTCTTAGCTCATTGCTGCTGCAATATAAAAAAATACTAAAATTGAAATTAAAATTGAAAAATGACTTGCTACATAAAGGTAGGAGTCAACCTGAGAAACCCAACTGCCTTGTAATAGATGCAACTGCTATTCCAGTTAGGCTTCTGTCATTGTGGGACCAGCGAAGAAAATCCAATTGTAGCTTTACCTGTGTTGGTCAATTGATATTCTTTCCAAAAGGTCTGCATTGGCAGAGATGAGAGAAGAAATCTCGAGTGAGACTTCAGCGCTCATCGGATTACAGAGAGCGATCTTCAGTACTAGTGTATGTGAGGCTTTTTTGGATTTTTTTTAAACCAATTTCGGATGCTTTTTCTTTTCTTGTTTCCCAAAAAATCCTCATCTGTGTGTCGTAAGAATGAAGAGAAATTAAACAACTCTCTGAAAGGTGGCTGAAGGTGTCTGTGTGCCCCTATTGATTCCTGTTCATTGATGCGAAGACTTCAGAGCTCATCAGATTACAGAGAGCGATCTTCAGTACTACTGTATGTGAGGCTTTTTTGGATTTTTTTTTAAACCCATTTCGGATGCTTTTTCTTTTCTTGTTTCCCAAAAAATCCTCATCTGTGTGTCGTAAGAATGAAGAGAAATTAAACAACTCTCTGAAAGGTGGCTGAAGGTGTCTGTGTGCCCCTATTGATTCCTGTTCATTGATGCGAAACACGTCATCGTAATTGTTCATATCTCGCCACAGAGAATTATTGAATGGAGACCACAAGAAATAAAGATGTTTTTCCATATTCTTTTTAAAGACGTTAACATTTCCTTTTTATGCACATTAAGTTTTCTTTCCATTCTCACACTTTATTAACAGGGATCCTTCTCTCAAACGAAGCCAGCTTTTTGATAGTTTCTCTGATTGTTGCCTAATGTAACAGATTTCCTCTAAGATCATCTTTTATCAGTGGACTGGTGTCCCTTTTTCCTCTCACATGACTGACCATGACTTTTTAACATACTTTGACAGAATTTCTACTTTTACCAGGAATGTAAAATTAAGTCTTTCTTAGCTGCTTGTGAAGGACTGTCTTGTGGGCTATGGCATTAATAGCCTAACTGAAGAATTTGGGGGTCAAATACAATACTTGCTTTCTTCAGTACAAAAAATAATTAGTTGTGGAAGTTAAATACATGTTCTTTACTAAAAAAGAATTCTTTTCCCTTCATAGCAGTGCAGTTTCTACCCTTTTGGCCCACCTGATGTCAGCATTTCACTGTGCTGTTAGCCAGTCCCATAGGTGAGACAACCTGCATTTCTATTAGGAAAAAAAACCAAAACCAAAACCAACCACCAAACCAAAACCAACCAACAAAAAAACCCTTTAAAACTCTTTCTGCCATAGGGTAATACTGAAGATGAATCACATTTTCTGTGTTGCAAATCATAGTCAAGTTGCTTTCTGGCAGTTCCAAAAGTCAACAAAACTGTTCCTGCTGGGTAAGATGTGTACTGAGCTACTGAATAAGCTGACCTGAAAGAATATTCATGTTTCTTGCCCTGCACATGAGGCTGCATATACCTCTGTGAGTATCTAGACAGGATAATTAGTGTTTCTGCTAAGCACCGGAGAAGATGGGAGTGGCATATATTTCTCAGAGGTTTTCAGAATGTGTGGGGGTGTAAACTATGTGATAGTTTTAGAAACTCTAAGAGCGAAAAGTACACAGATTTATTCTGGAGACTGCTGCCAGGAGTGGAACAGGTTCCTGCATTAAACTTGGTATTGCTGAGCAGCGAAAAATAATCATTTACCCAGCTAGGCCCCGGAGGAACGCTCCGGCAGTGTGTTCATGTTCCAACTCTGTCACCAGCTTTTTAAGTTAACATTTGATTTGCTGTTCATGAACTGAGCTCTGGCTGCTGAAGTTACTCTTGTATAGTTGGAACCTCCTTGCTGTGGCTTGCTTCTGCCATCGCTGCATTTGTGGATGGAGCTGTGTGGGATCTGACACTGCAAGGGAATACTTGCTGCTCCCTCAGACCACAGACCTTCCTAACCTCTTGGACCACTGGAATAACTCCAATTAACAAGATTAAAGCTTTCTGCCAGACTCGCTAATCACTACAAAAAACCAAGCAAAAATATTATGGTACAGACCCATTGATCCTGACCAGCTCTTGAAGTTTAAAGAGTTCAGTGCTCTTGCAAAACCCTTTCTCTTTAAATCTAGGTCTCAAAAGAAGGGAGAGGTACATCAAAGAGTAATTCAACTTTAGCTGCGTAGATGGTTTTTTTAGGACGTAGGAGTTGGATTGCTCTGTTTCAACTAGAAATGAGGCTGTTGCATCATAGAAACTAAATTTGCTGTGGCAGCGAATACAAGTTAATTTGACTAGGCTTGTAACATCTCATGTCTCCCAGCGAGGTTCTGTGTACACTCGTACTCTGTTTCTCTGCAACTTCCATTGCTTCCCCTCCCCCTGTTGTATCCTGCTATTTAGCGAGTTCTGGTAGCAACAACAAAACGTTCTTCGCTGATTTTTATGTGACTTTATCTTGCTGAAGACTCTCAGAAAAAGGATATTAGAGGATATTAACTTTTGCCATTTTGTTATAATTCTGTGGGCTGCTGTAAAGACCAGAGGTAAACAGGACTTAGTGCCTGTAAGCGGAATATTTGCTTGCATATTCTCCCCTGCTTATTTTAAGGATGTTTGGGATGGAACTATTCAATCATTTGACTGTATTTGTAAGTAAAAGGTAAAAAAAAGCCGTCACAAAATAGTGAATATTCCAGCAGTACCCCCTCTGCTGTTCTTTTTCTATGATGTATATGGTGGCAGTAGCCCCATTCTCATCAATTTTTAGATGAATTAAGAGACATCTGCCACACCTCTCCACCCCCCAAAAAACCCCACACAAAAGTGCCCACCAAAACTCACTTTTTATAAATAAAAGGGACAAGTTTAGATTAGGTATAAACCAATTACTCAGTTATTTAAAGCTGTGGTAGAAATACATGCTCCTCTGTACAGTAGGTATGCATACACACATCTGTATATATACAGACAGACATATGAACACATAGCTGTCTATACACATTTACACACAAAATATCACAATATAGACAGTACCCAATATTTACACACAATATGTAGTTGAAGAAGGGATGTATATCTCTCTAATGTTTCTGCTGTGTCAGAATAACTTTAAATTCAGGACCAGAAAGGCAACACCTTGCAGAGCCAGCGTCTGCTGTCTGAGGAATTCTGTGCTGGCAGCAGCAGCATTGGGTTTACGAGCTGCTGTTTCATTTTATGACTGATTGTGTTGTAAGGCAAAGGAGAATTAATTTCGGTTTGGTCTGATGAATAAATGTGGACGTGCCTTATTTTTAATATTCCATCCTCTCTGCTGGAAGCTCATGCTATTTTTTCTACAAAACAGTCATCAGATAAGAATGTATTACTCTGCTGTAGATCACAGGATTTGTGCATTATGCTAAGAAGCACAGTTCTGCAAAATACCAATTTCAAGATGTTGTGGCCCAGGACCTTTTTCACAATACTCAACCTCTTTTCCCTTTGTTTATTACTATTTCTCGCATGTAAATACATGTAAAATGTAGTTAATACTCTGTTAGGGACACAATACAAATCCTAACATTTATTTTTGTTTTGAAAATGAACAAAACCTTACAGCTGTTATGTTCTTGCCACACGCCCCTCTACTCTTCCTTTCCCTGTTCAGCAAACTGCCATTCCTTAATTTCATGTGTCCCTGTGACAAAGTTGGAGCGCTTCAGTTTTGTTCTGGTGGATTATGACCAGTTGAGCTGCAATGGGATCGTTCTTCAATTGCAATGCTAGGTTTCTTTAATGTTTTTCCTCCCTTCTCTTGCTTATAACAAATAACAGAGTAGCGAGTGATTCCCTTGGGAGGAAATCTGCAATTCAAGGAATACAGAAGTGTAATGGATCCTAACGCGTCTTACTTCATGGTCGTTTGTATTCTTTCTCTCTGATTACTGACATGTTAGATTTATTTCTTTATTTCTTTATTTCTCTAGGCATTATTTGTTCTCAGTGTCCAAAACCACTGCAAAACTGTATCAGAACATTTTAATTTCCTTTCTGTAGCTGCTTTATATTTATTTGAGTTTCTGCATGTTTTCCTCTTTGCAAGAGGAAACAGGACAGACTCGTGTTGCTTTGTTTTCAGTTTTGGGCCTTGCTGGCAGTTGCAGATCACCTGATCTGGACTTCAGTGAGGTGTTTCTGAAGGATCAGCAATAACAAAGCTCTGTGTTGAGCAGCACTTGATGATTCTATTATAGCTCTTTTTAATATCTTAACTGTAATCCTCCTGCTCTTGGATCATGTGCTGACTCATCTCTTCCCACTTGCATTCCATGTGCAAGAAACCATTCTCTTATAGCATGGATTTAAATTTCAATAGTATCTGCTGCAAACCATACACCCTTACCTTCGCCAACGTTACTCTGTAATTATCAGCTTAGTACCATTTATCACATATTATCCTTTTCTTTGAGGAGTGCATGCAAGTGATGGAGTTGCCTAAGACGGATATCCCAGCTCCAGAACAGAGGAGGATAACCTTGAACCTCTGCTTCCCCGTGAGGCTGGAGGTGCTACTGATGGCAGAGGAAGCCACAAGACCAGTTCTGCCTGTATTTGAGATCTGAGAGGGAGCAATGGATTTGTTTAAAAAATCTTTATCCTTTTTATGAGTTGTTAGTGAGGAATGGTCACTTGTTATCTGTACAAACTCAAAGGTAGGACAGTTTTTAATTTTTTTTGTCTTAAATATTAGCATGTATCACATTCACATTTTTGCCTAGGCCTGAAATGCTGGATAGTTTGTGATCACGAAAGTAGTTGTATTTATCTACTAATTTGTATTTATCTACTAAGAATTTATCCCGTTTCATGGATTGAATCCCCTCCCTTATTCCCTCTGCTGCCAGGTAAGCTTAGAGGGAGATTTCCCCCCCCTCCCGGTGGAACTCACCTTAAAGTAAGGGAAGTGTTCGGTCATGAAATTGTAAATCTCACTGACTGGCAAACTCCCTGTCTTGCTGTTTTTGAGTGCCATGAAGATCAGGATGCTTTAGGGAGAGAAAGAAAAGTATTTTAGCCTGTTCTGCTTGACTCCTCGGGGGAAGAAAAGAAGACCCTTTTTTTGCAGTAAGCCATAGCTCTTTCACTGTCATAGCATGGATACTGGTGATGCTTAAGATTTCCACTCAGTTATTTATAAGCAATCTCTTTACACTGCGTAACCTTTAGAGGTAATTCTCGAAGCACATATAGAAGGTCTAACCTGGGTTTAAAATGAAGTAATGGAAAGTGAATCAAGACCACAGCCTTCAAATCCAGCTGGTGTGTATATATTTAAGGTTGTGTTTCAGTGCTTAAACTGGTAAAGGCCACAAAGACAATAGCAAACTGACAGTGACAGAAAATAGAATTAAAATTTAATCGTCTGATCTACTTTGTTAGACTCCTATTTGGGGGCTAAATCTGTGTGGCGACTGTCATATCTGATGTGTTTTCTAGGCTTTTCCTTGCCCTACTAACTGGAGAAAACATTCTTTTTAATACAGGCCCTGGAAAAGATGACTAAGTGTGATTAGTCTTGTGCTGATGAAATTTGCAACACCTGATATTTTGTATTAGGGAAACATCTAGCTTTTGTGGGGGTGATCAAGACTGTTCACATGCTTTGCAGCATTTCATTTCCCTCTTGCCTTGGCCCCAGAGTCTGGAACATCTTGTGATTCATACAAAGAGGACAGAGCACACCGGGAACAAGACAAATAAGAGTAACCATGTTATTGCAGGTTATGCTGGAAATAGGTAGTGGGTAAACAGTGTATTTCCTGTAACATTAGGACTTGAAAAAATGTTTTATTACCTGTAGGAGTAGATGGGTTTGGGAAATAGAGGCTGCTGGGATTCTTGACTGCTTTGAGGAGCAATTCTTTGGTAAGGGTAGTGTGAAGAAGTGATATAGGTCACAGGATAGCTGCCTCCCGAGGG
Organism: Mesitornis unicolor; assembly: GCF_000695765.1. NCBI lineage: Eukaryota > Metazoa > Chordata > Aves > Mesitornithiformes > Mesitornithidae > Mesitornis > Mesitornis unicolor. The sequence continues at coordinate 7,703 of NW_010175774.1, forward strand.
ATACTGATGATAAAATAAAAGAGATGTTACTTGGCTGAGCAATAAATGGTGAGGCTGCTCAGTGTCAATGGCAAGAAACAGGCTTCTCCAAGAGGCCAGGAGTTAAAGTGCTGTTACCCACTACCTTAAGCAGCTTTTTCCCCTCCATTTTCTATAGCAAAAGCCTAAGAAAAAGTAGCTGAGACACCTAAAATCAAATAACATTTCTATAAATAGCATATACATTAATACCCTCACTCCTACCCTAGGGACAAGCAGCATAATGCTACCTGAGTCTGAAATGCTAAGCTGTCTCTTCAAGTGATCTCCAACTCCATCTAACTCTCAGCCATACTAAAGAAACGGCTGATAGAAATATGCCAGTGCAAAAAAAAACAGGTGAAAGAGGGGAGATAATACGTCTAGATAGCCTCGATTGCATCAGAGTTTCTGCAAGACTGCTCTCAATTTTTGAACACAGCAGTTGGTCCCATATTTTTCTTCTCCAAATTACAGTTTCAACCTGCTGGCAAGCAACTTCGGAGAACAAAGAAACATTGCCCTGCTAAGGTAAGATAGCATCAGCTGGTTCGCTGTGAGGCAAAGGCTCCCACTGAACTCGGACCTCAGTGTGTGAGGAACTTCTGCCTCTTGCAGATGAATCTTTCCAGATGCCAGAGCTAGGGCATGGTCAAAATTAGGAGTCATGTCATATGCTATTAAAAAAACTCGACCTGCATGCCTTCCCTAAGTACTCAAAGGTTGCTGAGCCTTGTTCTAGTGTTTTACTGCTTACCTCTACAAGTCCTGTGTCATGAGGTTTTTATGGTTCCTCTGACAGACTTGTTGGGAAAATTTCCTTGGTAATTAGTTTCTACGTCTCCTTAGGTTCTTACTGTCATTCCTATTTTTGGACAGACCAATAGCTTCTGTTGCTCTTGGTCTTTGTCCCCTTAAAATGCCTGTGAGATGTTATCATGTGCTTGCAAAATGTTTGTAGTTTATTTATTTATTCTGGGTGCTTTATTGTAGTTTCCCAGTAATTTTAGCATTGCTTGAGTTTTTGCCTGTTTGCTTTTATCTTTCTGACATTAAACTGCCTGAAATGGGATGATGAAAAACATACTGAACACACTCATTTGTTTGCTGCAGTAAGCAGGGTGAAAGAAATGAGATGTACGTAATTCATCATGTCCTGCCTTGTTAAACTAAATACCGGGCAAAACTGCAATCTCCAGAGCAGCTGTGAGCTAATTTCAGTTCTGTGCTGCCTGCTTGTTGCATCGTGTGCAGATTTTTCACCAGAGCAGAAAACTGGGCAATTCACACACTAATTTTGAATTTATTCAGTGGCCCTTTGAAAGGAAGGGATACTGAGATGGAACTGGTTGAGATGTCATCACCAAAGGCAAGAACTGGGCGTTTTAAGGTTTATTTCTGTTTTATTGGGTTCATTACTGCTTTTTGAGGGAGCAGAGGCTGGGAAATGGTCTGGTATGACAGGCTTGAGCTGGTTCTACAGTCGCACAACTGGCATGAAAGGTGGTGGTGTTTATGGTGGGTGGGTTGGTGACTTCAGTAAGTGTCTGCTGTGTCTTACAGGTCAATAAGAAGTAATTTTTATGAGTCATCATTTACGTTTTGTCCAGCAAAGGGGAAGGTGAGGCCATTTTGTCATCTGGACAAAATTAGTGAAGGAGTTGCTTCCTCTCATTCCTCTAATGAAAAGTGAGGCGTAGTTTGAACATCCTTCACTTCAGGCTAAAGGGCCCGTTCTCTTGAGTGCAACTGCCCAGTGATTTAAGTTGCACTGCTCCATTCAAATTTGAAATGTAAAGTATTAATACTGGAGCTGCTGCATGCAAAAGGTGTTACCCCACCACTTCTCAGTCTTGTATCGCGTGTTCTTTCATATCCCAGTGCCTGATTATGGCACATGGACAGCAAATTCTACCTGTTAGGACTTTGGCTGCTTGTACTGCCTGTTTTTTCCCTCAGAGTAGTAAAACTTGATGTCATTCTTTACTATAATAACATAAAGAAATATTGAGACACCTATCAGAAACCTGCTGCATGTAAGAGACCTGTCACAGTGCCAGCCTGCAGGTGGATGGCAGATTTTCCTCTTAGTGCTTGTTGGATCTTGCCTAGCAACTCCCAGAAGGTGTATTTCAGCTTTAATTTTGTAGGCTTTTAGAATAGGCTTAATGCCAATGTATAGTAACAGTACTGGTCTCAAATCAGCAGTGACAGGGGAAGGATGCCTGCTTTGGAATGAATAAATAAATTTGAAAATATTCAAATGAATTAACAAGCTAACTGGAGGGTCTGTTAAAAGCACAAACCTGACATTTATGCTGTGTGTGAGATGTGTGGTGCTGTGGCACATCCACAATGTCTGTATTGCAGTCCCAGTGGGGAACCACTTTATATTTCCTTCATCTGGGACCCTTTTCTTCTAAAATAACTTTAATAAAATCAATCAATTCGTAAGTCAGGATGGTAGTGTAATATCACCTTTCTTTTTGTACTATTTTAATTTTATTACATTTTTATTATTTCTATTGAGTTTTAGGCTAACAAAAAAAGGTAAATTGATTTTAAGGGTGTTGATAAGAACTTAAAAGATAGTTAAAAAAATAACCTTTCCTTCCCCTCATTAGGAGCTAATGATGATGAATGGCACGATTACTCTTTCAATGACTCAGAGTAATAACATCATATGAATTAACGATTCCAGTGAAATATCATACAGTCACCTGTTTGTTTTCTTCGCACAGTTTGAAATCCCTGCTCTGTTAGTCACGTTTTTTTGTACTTCTTGAGCAAGTCAAATGAAATGGAACGGCTGTTTCCCCACTATCAAACATCAGTCACTGGGACCCAAAGAGTCCGTAACTTGTGTGAAAGTTATATGAATTTTCCATACATTTAATTTAATTCAGTTCTTATGGTTTGGAGGTTTGGTAGTTGTACTATTTTTGTCTATGGATTTCTGCCTGTATGTCTGAACAATCCTCATTGCCTTAATTTCACCTTAAATAAGTTTGAGGTTCGTTTTTTTTAAAGAGGATGTTCCAAGCCTATTTTTTAATCTTCTTGAATGTGTTTCTTACTGAAAAATTTTACACTGTAGATAACCAAGCGTAAAAGAGGAAATTGTCAGTGCACTGAGCAGCACCACTATTTCAATCTAAAGGAAATTATTTAGAGACATATCAGAGTGATGGAAACAACATTCTGTAATACACACCCTCCCTGTATGCCAAGATTTTAAAGCTCAGTAGCCCACGCTCACTAACATCTATAAACACGTGCTAGGATCACATGTGAGGTTAAGATATAGATGTATGATTTTACAAATAGATTGCACGTATACTGCTTAGAAAATATGGACTGGCGTGTATTCAGATGACACCTACACACACTCAGAAAAACGAGGTGTCGGTTACTCCTGTGCATTTTTAGTTTCAATAAAATAGTTACGTTACGGAAGAACAACCTTAATGTTGTGCATTCTCCTGCTTCATCAGCACTGTTGTCAATTATGCTTCAGCTGAATAATCTTTCACTGGGGGTGATGTAACAGTCAAAGGATTGCAAAAGAGACGTGTGTGCCAGGAGCACCAGAAAAGTGAGCATCATCTTGCTGTTAAAATTTCGCTTTGCAAGTGTTTGTCTATGTCTGAGCTGAATTTTAAGGTCACGTGTATTTGATTTTTTTCATTCTGAAGTTAAAGCACAGTTCATTCCCTGGGATCATGAAATGCTCACAGTTACATTAACAATTTATTCGCTTTCAAAGCCAGTTTTCTTGATCATAGTGGTGAAAATATAAATAAGTAGTACCAAGATCCAATTTTTACAAGTTTTCTTTATTTTCTTTCTTTTTCTGGCTCACCATTTAAAAACGCATTTAGGTGTGGTTCTTTTAAGATCTCATTGTCATAAATGAAATGTATGTATACAAACATGGCCCCACAAACACAAATGTAGTAGGCAGTGTCTTTTTGTGCTGTTATAATGCTAGAAATACAGGGGGTTTTGGCCTACACGTTGCACTGACCTGATGGAAAGGGTGTGAGGGGCAGTACATCTGCTGTACTTGAGGCTGGTAGCAGTACAAACCGGGCTGTCCTTCCAGTGGGGATGTCCTAAGCTTGATGTCTGAATCCTGCTAGAAAATATTTAAGGAAAGGGTTATTAGAGAAAGCATCTTAATTTCAAACAGAAGAATTCTGTTAGTTACTGTAAGTGTTACACAGAATTTGTTTTATATTCTAGTGATGCAAGAAGCAGCATTGCTTCTTGTATTTATATAATTACAACTTGAAAAAGGAAATCCCTGTCCAAATTCCATGCAAAGAGCAATTCCAAAAATGTGACTTTCTGTTTATTTTTTTTTCTTGCATACACAAACTGCAGCTTTCATTCCAGAGCGTGCACATGCGTCCCCATCTCTCTCTCTTTTTCATACTCTGATTTTATCTTGCAGGCCGTCAGTACCTCGAGCTGACGCTGGAGTTTTGTCATTAGGCAGAGGGTGAGGTCTATAATGCACAGGAAAGAGGTGGCAGAAAAGACTCAGACTAGGCTGACTACTGAATTTGATCAAGATACAGGAAATAGAGTAAGAATATAATTTCTTTCTGCAATGTGAAAATGAAGAGAGAGAAGTTCATCGAGCCTTAATTTCTCACAGGTCCAGCGGCCTGCTCTGGATTCTGCACAGGGCTTGATTTTGTGAAGGGCTCAGGCTCCTGGGTGTTAAATCTTGCTGTCTTTTAGTTTGAATGCTGAGTGCACCTCACAGTGTGTATGATAACACTGCCTGCTTTAGAAGAGCAATTCAAACGGCGTGCTAAGCAGAGAGCTGGGTAGAGCTTGCTGGTGATAAACAGTGCAGGGAATGATGTGTCTTTAGCAGTGTCGTTACCTACAGGTCTGGTGACTGACTGCAGGTTCCCCCACTTCACATTCACGGCCAGGAATTCTCTTTGAGAGCTGATGTAGGCATTATTTCAAGGAACTAATAGCACTTACCCTTCTGTTTTACAGCAAGGCCATAGGTGACCATTTTTTATAGTATAGATTAGTGTAGAGTTACATATTAGACTTGATTTGATATCCTGGCACCAGCTAAATGCCACATCCAGTATTAATAAATGTCCATGCTATTTCAGTGACCATAAGATGAAGTTTTTCAGAAATGTCAATTTGCTACAGTGTGTAAGCTATTTAAGAGCTTTGAAGTTGAGCTTTGCGTGCTGACTGAACCAGCAGAGACATTAATAAGTAGCCTGTCTTTTCCTGAGGACTCGGTAACAGGCTCCTGCAGTGCTAGCTTTACATTCTCTACATCTTGCAGCCCAAGGATTTGGGAAGAAAATGGGAATTTTTCAATCAACTGCTTATAGGTTTGCATTAAATGCATCTGACCTAGATGAAGATTGATCCAGGAAATAAGAGATTTAAATAATTTTCCTCCTTAATTTGAATGGCTTCTATCCCTGGCTATGTACCCTGACAGCATCCTTCCATTGCCTCGTGAATTGTCTTAATCCAATCAAGACTTTTTTTTAACTCCTCTTTCTTTCGGTAACCCTTGAATTTGCCCTCACAGCAATTTAGCACCCAGTGGTTAGGGCCCTCTCCTGGCAGACGTAGTAATTGGTTTTTGTCTGCACTAGTTCATGAAGATACACTTTGAATCACAGCAGAGATATCCTGTGGAGATACTGGAGGGTAATTTGCTTTACAAGGATCTCTGTGCTGCCCTAAATAGGCAGTTGCCTCTATCCAGCATGTGAATTAGCCCAGGCACCTTTACACTGCACATACCACAAACATCTCTTATATTTAATTTTAGGTAGTACTCATGTCTTAGAGTTTCTCTTCTATTTGCATCCAGAAAAATACAGGTTAGCCGAGGTGTTGTAACAAATCTACATACGTTCACTGATACACATGTCCTCATGCATGAAAAATATTGTTTTGTGAACTTTTGTCCCTTGAAAATACCAATTGATGACAACTACTGATATAGAACCTGTTGCCAGGAAGTATTTAGATATTTAGGGTTCACGTATCATGTCTAGTGGAAAATAATTTGTCTTTGTGCACCTTGCTGAGGGCTGTTTTGCAGTAAGGAAAAGCCGTAAAATAGAGAACACTGACAAACAAATATGGATGTCTGTCCTGAGCTCTAGCCTGCAACTTGACAGGAGAGTAAATGTCCATGTAGCTGCATTAAGAGAGAACAAAATAGTGCCCAAACTGTATTTTTGCCATCAGAAACAGGAAAAAATTTAGAAAACATACTGACCATGACTTGTGAACTGTGATCTTGACCTGTGGTGCTGTACTGGAGGCTGTTACACCATGGTTGTTCTGTGGAGATGTTTGGGATGTGTGTGGGAAATGACTCTGACTCGTCAGGACCTGTAGATCCTGGTAGGCCTTCAAAACCTTCGATGCTTCTGGCGGTTTTGAAGGGTGAACCTTCTGGTGGAAGGGCCTGATGTGCTTCCTGGAAGACGTCTTCGCTGATCTGCCTCTTGTAAGGGTGAAAGGGGTTTCTGCTGCTCTTGAGAAACCTGTCATAATTTCCTACAGTGCTTTCCTCGTAACTGTACCGTCTGAATTTTTCAGTGCTGAAAGATGCTTTAAATTTGTTCTTGCCACAGTGAATTCCTTGGCTTGCAGCGTATCTCCCGTGAATTTGATCCTGGGCTGGAGAAGCAGGGCTGGGGCTGTGAGAAGACTCTGAACTCTTCCTTTCCGTCCTGCCGTCTGACTCATAAGGTTGGCAGTTATAGCTGGGATTATCCTGCAATGAATTATTGGCATTTATTTAGGATTAGTATGAGGAAATGTTTTCTTATTTTTATTATTTACCAAAAAGTACATTAAAAAAAATACATTATTGATGAGAGGTATAAAATTACTACTCCTAGCCACCTTCATACTGAGAAGCCCTAAAAGATTTAAAGGCTTTTCTGGTTACTTGGTGTCCAAACCTGTTCAAAAGTAAATTAATAAAAGAAGGCTGAAGTAATCTTAATTTGTGCAGCTATCTTGGAAAAACAGGATGTCTTAGGTAACTATTGACTAGCTGGTCTTAGAACTTCAGGAAAAAGATGATGTATGATCAAGTGATGAAAGATTAAATGACAGGAATATGATAAGCGCAAGACTTGTCGTATACAAGTTTAGTCAAATAAGCTTGATCTCATCCTCTGCTGGTGTTCCAAGCTGCCAGATATGTTGCTACTTACATCACTTCCTTTCATTAACATGGCCACACTCATTCTGTGAGACAGGCAGGCTCTGGGCAGACATTTTAACCTTCCTTTTAACCTGTCTCTTCTCCTCCCTTCCCTTTTGCACTTGTGCAAAAAGAAAATAGCAGCTCCTAAAGTGCTCTTTAATCTAGAAGAGAAAGGCTTGACAAGAACGTGTCTGGATCCTGAAGCTGAACACATTCAGCTTAAGGAATTATGCGTATTTTCCCTGACATCAAGGGTGAGTAACAACTTGGATGCCTTTTGAGAAGCCGTGCTCAAGTCAAGAGCGTGTTATTGTGTTCAGTGAAAGCACAACAAAAATGTTCTGCGTTACACAAGAAGTCAGAATAGATTACCAAGTGGTCCCTTTCCTCCTTCCCCCTCTAAATCCAAGTTGGTCTCGCGGTATTTTAGGAGAACAGGTAAAGGAATATACGCCTTCATGGGAGAACCAGATTTCAAGAAGTCCCAGAGGCAACTTAGCATAAAAAGCCAGCGCTTTCTGCAGAGTGGAACACGATGCAGCTTTTTCATTCATCTGCACGTGGCTCTGTGTGTCAAAGCTATTGAAGTTTTGTTCTCTCCTCATGACGCTTTTGGCTTCTCACATGAACGTGAACTTGCTCAGTTTGTAACTTCTTAACTCTTACTTCCTCACTCTCCTCTATAGTCCTAATACACTTGGTTGTGATACCTTTTGTTAGATAAGAGTTTTGAAAAGTCTCTAAATTTAGTTATATAAAGGCATATGAATGGCACTGCTGTCGATTCTCCACCTGAAATTTTCATAGTGGAGGTACGACATTGGTTATTTTGCTCTTTGACGAAAAGTATTATTCTCAGTTGCTTGGTATGAAAGATAAACACGGTGAATAGACAGGCAACAGGAGAGAGATCTTTTTGTTCCCAAAAAGTCCCAAGGAATTCTGAAATGCTGCAAGGTATCCTCTACTGCCAGGGAGTAGACAAAAAGGTTCTGATGTCTTTCTGCTCGCCTGCTTTTTTATTTATTTATTTTATAAACAGGATGAGAATTTCTTTAAATGTAGCATTTTTACTGGATTAGTAGCTGGATGGATTGCCTGTTTTGTTTTTAATAGAATAGGATTTTTAAGCCACTGAGTTGGAAATTTACCATTAGCTCAGAAGAATAAGTAAGTTTTCTACTCTTCGAAAATAAAGCTTCCCATCTTTACTCTGTTACCAGTTAAGTAGGCTGTTTAGTACAGCAATTGCTGAATATTCTGTCTGAAACTGTGCTTCTGAAGAAAGCGAACAGAACTGGGCCATCTTACTCACAGTGTGCTGAACTGGGGATACCGAGTCCCCCTGTGTCTTCATGAGGTCTTGCTGGTCTCTTTCCAGAGGGTCCGAAGGAGAAAATGTAATATTAGATTGATCCTGGAGTAGTGAAACCATTACCGAATCCACGTGAGATAGAAAACCTGTTAGGACAACATCAAATTACAGTAAATATTTTCTAAAACTTAAACTGTAAAAGAAACCATCTTGTTACGTGCAGATAGTAATTGTTTTGTTTTCTATGCTTCATAACCTGGTGGTAATATATTGCTATGGAGTTTTGCAAATTTAGCAATATGGCTTTATTGAGAGATTGTTACTTTGACACCCCTCCGTTGCTTTCAGTGGGATTATGTAAAATAAAAGGGGTTCTGCTATCATTACTCACATTGATGGGTACTACAGACTTACACTTCTGCCTTTGCTTTTTCATTAGTACCAATCCCTTCAGCCTTTTCCTTCTGTTTTGTATGATCAGATGTATCTGAGCTATGCAAATAACTTCATCATTCCAGACCTATTTTTGTAGGTGTATTTCCTTTCCAGTTCCCAATCTTTGATCTTTGGATATAAGAGACATATCTGATGGTGTTCTTCAGGTTAAGAGGAATAATTTTAATCTTCTAGTATTTTGTTTTCTACTCTGTTTTTTTTTTCCCCCACTCCTTTACCATACAATAAAACTACAAAAGAAGAACTTGCATCCTCGCTGCATCAAGTGTGTACCTATGTAAAGACATCTTGAGTTCGTAGTTTGGAGTTCAGGCTTGCAAGTTGGAGGAAAAAACCACTTTATTTCAAGAGTTAATTTGTGAAGGTTTTTTTCCACATGTTTAAATGGCTGCTAGGTAAATAACTAAGGGGTTTATTAGGTTTGGTAACAAAGATATATCACCTAAAAATCTGGAAAACCTTTTTTGCCCTTCTAGTTCAAAGAGAAATCTGTATTTATGATGAGTAATACTGCGCTGCCCGAGGGGATAAAGCACAATGGGGCTTGGAAATCAAGTATGAGACCTATAGTAGTGTATCAGGAAGAAACGATGTTAGATAAAGTTCAGAAATGTCTTAGGTGCAGACTCTTTTTCCCAGCAGCTTAACTGGAGGCTGAGGAGGAGATATTCTTCTAACTGACACTCATCTTGAAAGAAGCAGGTGGGAAAACAACTTGGAACTATATCTGTGTGTGTATTTGTAATTATTCCACACTGACTGCCCTTTTAGTGCTGGTTTCCCACTTATCTTCGGGTTATACAAAGCTGTGTCTGGCCTCTCTTTTATACTGCAGTTTTTCAACCCAGCTGCCTAATTTGTGGTCTTAAGCATTAAGGTTTTATTAAAAATCTCTCGCACTGTTACAATTCTTGCCTAATGACTTTTGCATTGCAAGAGACATCTGACAAATGGTCACAAATAAAGAAAAAGGAGGGGCTTGATTTCAAGAACATCAGATTAATGGAAGTAAGAAAACAGAAAAGTCACAAAGCTCCGATTGCACAGTTCAAGAACGCCTGAAGCTTTTTTGTTCTTGTTATGTTTACCATTAGGATCTGTGACAGAACCAGAGAAGGAGAAGCATTCTCTAAAGGGTCAGAAAGGTCTGAGGGCAATCAGACTTCCTTTCTGAAAACAAGGTGAATATATCGTGGTTATTTGGACAGTCAATACAAAAGGTCCAGGAAAACCAAATTATTATTGTCCCTCCCCTCCAAGACTTTTGCCAGGCTCTGTTTATGAATTTCTTTTTGCTGTCTCATGGAGGCTGGTGGGAAAAGAGGAGTTTTAACTGCCATTTTAATACTGTAAAAATTCTCTCCTGTGTAGTGAAAGTGTTTTACTGAGTATTAAATGAGAAACAGCCTTGTACTAAAACAATGTCAAGCTGATAATCTGCATGCGATGGTGATTATTTAATGCCTTTGTCAAGAATCCATTTCAGAGGGATTTCCCACGTGGGGAAAAATCCCAAGTCTATGATCACAGTTATCCGTATCCTAGGAGTGGCATGCTCTGGATGTGTCTTGCTGTGAGAGAAAATCCTCTGGCCACGTATGGCTTTCTCATTTTTTCTTGGAGGCCCAACTTCTCACTCCAAAATCCATTTCCAACTTTCACTGAGACATTTGACAGCAGGCTATGAATACAGATCAGTAGAAACTGCCAAATTAACGTACTGGAAAAATCTTTGCTGTTACTGTTAGTTAACTCTCCTTTTTTGTTTTTAAAATGTGCCTTACAGACACTAACTTAGAAATAACGTGTAAAAAACCAAACCACTTTGCGTTGTTAATATAGATTTTAGCAAAGAGAAATCAGACCACTTACTGACAAATCTTCTTTAAGAGGGAAGAAATTACGGTCAGCGGAGGTTGTCAATAATCAGGATTACAATAAATCATTTACGATAAGCTGTTCCTGGGAGACAGAAAGCTTAAGGAAATGGTGGGTTGCCTGGATGTAGGACGTGTTAAAGAAAACAAAGGTGCTTTGATTTAGAAAAAGGTATCCGATGATGGCAGATGTAGCTGGAACCATTTCTCCCCAGCCCATGTCATATTTTTACTCCTGTAAATGTTGCGTGACAATCCTAGGCTCATGTGATAAGATAACTATCTTTAAAAACAGAAAATAGTGAGAAACTGTAACCTCAGCTGCGCGTTTGAATCAGCAAGGTAGCAGCAGCTGATCTATTAGCTCTGCATGACTGGAGTCCCGTGGCAGCAATCCATAGTTCAAACAATTCTCGGTTTTGTGTCTTTTCTGGCTATTGGAGGGCGTTTTGCCGGTGATACACTTCAGCAGAGCTCGGCACGGGGCCGTCTGAGCAATCCGAACTGCTCCAAACGCTGTGTGTTACTGTAAGTGCCCTCTCCATCCCTTGGGGCAGAGATCAGCTTTCATGGGAGGAAGGTGTGTTTGGATGCTCCCCAATTCCTAATTCACTTTGCATGCGTGCCTAAGGCAGCTCCCTGATCCTTGCTTGACACTGCCTTCTGTGATCTGCTCTCCTCTCTGCCCCCTCCCCAAAACACTGAATCATCTCTTTCCTCTCCACACCGCTCCAAATCTTCCAATGCAAGAAAGAACGAACTATCTGGGATTTTTCTCCTGAGTCTCTTAGGAGAAAGAAGTCAGAGAAGTCGTGAGGTTTTAGAATTCCACTTTTCAGTTTACAGTTAAAAATCTGCCCTCCCCAGTAATGTCAAGTTCCAGATATTGCAGAAGTGACAAAAATTTCGTGGCTAAAACTTCCCATGCATACAGGAATGTTTCTGTGTGTAATTATTTATATGGGACACTTTCAGAAGAAAAGGGATTTATTAATGAGAATCAGAAATTTTCAGGAGCAGGGTTTCAATCTACACAGCACGGCACTGAACTCTGGTTTTGCCACATCAGTTTCTTACTGCTTTCTTGCTTCTCTTTGTAGTATGTACTGGACCTTGATCATAGGATACTTCAATTGCTTTTACAGAGCTTTGAAGGACTGTAATCTCTTCTGAATTTACATTTACTGTTTGAGAGTCTCTGTTTAATTTAACTGTGCTATTTTTGCTTTCTTATTCAAGGGTTCTGAGCTTAATTCCCCCTTGGTTAGCTGGTGGTTGCTGCCCACGTTTAGCTATCTGTGGGAATAACTTTTGCATATTTAGTGGGAAATAAGCGTAATCCATCAGGGCCAGAGCAGCGATGATCTCAAGTGTGAGTGAAGAAAGTTTGCAACCATGAGACCCTTTCTGCGTCATATTACAGGGGATGTGTTTGCTACCCACGTACTAGGAACTGTCAGGGGAGAAAGAGGGTTTGGCTACAGCTGCATTACAGCTTGCCTCGTGTTATATCTGTGAATGGATTCCTATGGAATAGCTCTTCTGAGTGACACAAATAGACTGAATATTACAGCACTGGGAGAGTTTACATGTACGTGGTTGGTTTTCAGAACTCCATGGAAGTGTAAATCCTACTCAAGTGGATCTGGTAGTGGAGTGATTTCATATCAGTTCGTGTTTGAGAATTGTTACGTGAACTGATGCCTGGATGGAATAGGGATGAACGGAATTTGATAAATCTAAACAGAGCAAGTTATCTACTAGGGTACTTCAGAGTTTAGGATTAACTCTAATGTAATTTGTTATTTTCATTAGAGGTTTGAGAGGAAGTAAATCTATTGATGACATTCACACGGAGTAGTAAATTAATGTGCATTAAGACAAATGCTACTGAAGTGAATTGGGTGCTAGAAACGTGGCAGCATTATGAAATAGTACAAGATGTAATGACAAATGGAAAAAAGGGGATGAAAAAGAAGCAGCCTGGATCTAGCAATTGTCTGAGGAATTTAAGAGTGATAGGCAGCGTAGTGGTTTGCACTATCATAGTCTATTAAGAATCTACCAATATTTGGGGTCACCTACATCAAGGTACTGAATTCGTGTAAGAGTAGGATAGTTTTTTTGAGGAGATCATTCCTGAATTATTAGGGTTTATTTCTTTTCATTAAGGGCTACCTGTAGGCAAGGCCAAGTGATTACTGTGTGCCACAGAGGCCTGGGGTAATTGCTACCATGTTCAGATGCGCTCTCAAGCAGGAGTGGTTGGAGCTCTAAAACATCCGGGTGCTTCCTGGGAGGTGGAGAGAAAAGTGGAGTGTTTGCAGCAGGTGTTTAACCTGCTCTAGGAACACGTTTAGAACATACTACAACTATCTGTAGAAACAAACTCTTTCCGATTTAAAAAAGGCATCTGTCCTAAATCTGTCATATGAAAAACCCCCACAACATTTTAAGAAGCAGATCCAGAACATTTCTTTGCTTGTCTGAACGCTGTAAAATATACAGACAATGTCATTTCTCATTCTGAAGCCATTCCAGACCTTTGGTTGTACCTGCGGCCCTTCCTTGAACAACTTCTCTGTCTGCCAGCAGCTTTCTGGGATGGGAGGAGCAAAACTACATGTAATGTTCGAGACGTAGGCATGCCATGGCGTTTACACAGCAGATATTCTCCAAGTACACGGCAATTCACCCAAAAGCAACAAAAGCCAATCACAGTTTTTCTTCTCAGCCTCACTGCATAGCCTGTTCATTTTGGATATGCATTTTATCTGTAATGTTGAAGCATTCGTTTATGCAGAAATATAAAACATGGCAGAAATTCATGCAGTAGGGCTCAGATAACACTATAAGAACTTCCATATTTCTTGTAGGCTGGGCAGACCCATCATTTGGGAAGCTCTTGATAGAGAAAAGTCCCTCCCAAGTGTTGAACCAATATAATTAGCTCAGCAAAGAGAGAACTCTGCACCAAACAGAAACCAAGCGTGGAGAAATTTAGCAAAGAAGATGAATGAGCTCGTCATCTGGATTTGATTTTCCCTGCACCTCTTTCCTCATCACAATAAACACAAATAAGTCTTTCCAACTACACCAGTTACCCTAATAAAAAAAAGAATCTAGCTCTCCCTACCAGCTTTGCAACTCTGATGGTATTTTCAAAACCCTATCCTTTGCATACTCTGTCCTGGTTTCTGGATGAATGATTGCGCTGTTTCCTGAATGAGGAGTATGAAATTTCATTGCTTTGTACTAGACTTCTAAGCATGAAGTCAGACACAGTTCCAAGAGTTGAAGTAGTTAATGTGATAGAGAAACTGAGTGATTCTTTCATGAATAACCAACTCGGTTGGCAAGTCAAACCAGCACAAGAGATAACGGCGTAGCGCGTTCACGGGCTGATCATAGCAAGTGTGTAACTGAATTCTTGGGGCTGAATTCAGAGTGCAGTTTTACTCTGCGGCGGGTCTGGGGGGTGGCAATGTATAGAGGCAACGAGTAGAGCTGTCAGTACCATCGTGTGACTGATGAAAATGTCATAGGAAGATAAAGCAGCTGTAGCCATTAAGTTCAGTGGTAGATAGAGACAGATACCTCCTTTGGCTCAAAAATTCATGACCTGCAGATTGCTGGAAGCTAGGAGAATATCCTGGGGAATTACCACTTTGCTCTCCTCCAGGTATCCCTCACAGTCCCTGCATCTGATGCCTCACTCTTTTTTTTTATATCCCTGTTTCACATAATGTTCAGAGCCCTTTCTCCTATCCTGCTGGTGGAGCATCTCCCTTATGAGGAGCGGCTGAGGGAGCTGGGGCTCTTTAGTTTGCAGAAGAGGAGACTGAGGGGAGACCTCATTCATGGTTATAAATATTTAAAGGGTGAGTGTCACGAGGATGGAGCCAGGCTCTTCTCGGTGACAAACAATGATAGGACAAGGGGTAACGGACACAAACTGGAACACAGGAGGTTCCACTTCAATTGGAGAAGAAACTTCTTCTCAGTGAGGGTGACAGAGCCCTGGCCCAGGCTGCCCAGAGAGGTTGTGGAGTCTCCTTCTCTGCAGACATTCAAAACCCGCCTGGACGCCTTCCTGTGTAACCTCATCTGGGTGTTCCTGCTCCGGCAGGGGGATTGGACTGGATGAGCTTTGGAGGTCCCTTCCAATCCCTGACGTTCTGGGATTCTGTGATTTTGTAGGTTATCTCCTTCTAAGTATCTCATCCTCTTTCCTTTCCTCTCCCTGCAATGAAAGTCCACGTCGCTTTACTTTCTTCGATCACATTAGTAGTTCTTTCCTTATATTCCAATGCATCTCTTCCCCTTCAACTGTGACTATTCTAGTTCCTGGTTTCCAAAGAGGTCTATGGGCTATCAACAATATTCTCTATAAGATCTCTTTTTTGCAGTTCACCATCACATTTTAATTGAAAGGCAAATGTCAGTTGGTTTTGCAAACAAATGCCAAGAGGTGAGATTGGTTATTGTTTAAAAAAAAAATGCGAGAGCCACAGAATGATATCATGAGAAACATGGGTCAGGAATTGTCAGCCACTCTCTACACAACACGTAACGTGTTGTGGCCCTGTCCCTTGTTTCTTATGTGCTAATACACGTGATTAATAGTAAGCTCTTCCCATGAGTTACCTATTGATAGCTCAAGGGCTGCACGCGATGTGGTGCACCCTATTAAACCCTTTTGGGGAACATCGTGTAGGGGGAACATCGTGTAGGTGAAACACGGGGGTCACACGGCGTAGATACTTTAGCAGTCTCATAATTTGTTTTATGTTCCTTTTCTCTCTCAGTGAGTCATGCTCATCTCCCTGTGACTTGAGAGTTCATCTTGGGATCTCATGCCATCTTTCTGTCTTTATGAGAAGGTGTGTATGATGATCCACCCTAATGGTTTCTGTTGCTGGCTGTGGCAGCATGTTTTATGATGGGTGTGGTACATTCCCATTTTCTCTGTTGTGCATGTACAGTGTTCACCTTGCAGCCCCACCCGTGGCCACTCCCACCCTCCCACTGGGAATCGCCCACAGTAAGCTCTGTAATTACCTTTATTTGATCTGAGGAATGGATTTGGGAATCTTATTTGCACAGTCGTAAGCTGAGTATGTTAAAACAAAAAAAAACTTTGAATGACTGATTCACCAGCAGGGATGTGTTAAGTAGAGAAACACCAGAGACACTTTGACTGGAGTGCTTTTGGAGTTTTTGCTTTGGAAATGTCTGACTGCAGTACTTGTATTCGAAGGGGAATTTCACCTGTTATCACCTGTTCTGAGTTCTTCAAGTTAGCAGGCAAAGCTGCCGTATGTTACAGTTTTCATTGTAACAGATTCTGTTAGTTTTACATCGAATTCAACTGAATCAGTGCAAACCACAGTTTGTACTTGTTTTTCATGTTTGGTCTGGTTTATGCAGCCTGGTTTACACTGGCATCGAAGTGGAGAAAATAGGTTGTATGCAGTCAGAAGTGATGTAGCATTAGTTCAAGCACTTAGTTCTGAGGAAACCTTTGAAAAGAATAAAAAATAAAAAAAAACACAACAAAAGAAACCCCCAAGACTTAAGCTCCTGCTCTGGCTTCTCAAGATCAAAGGTCTTTCAGCATCCGCCTAGCAACTACAACTAATCCAGGTAGCTCGTGGAAGCACAGCTGATTTGGTGTGATGTATTCTGCTGACACCTATTCCTAGGCATGCATGAAAAACGTTGCATATAAAGCAGGAAAGATGGAGGAACAGGTAATAGAGAATGGTATTTATTTCGCAGGAGGGAACCCACCCTCCAGTCCCAGCAATAGGCTTCCTATCCACAAAACTTAAGTTTTGCTTTCACACGTGCAGTGGTCATTGCTGGCTAGCACGTTAAAGTGCTTTAAACAGGTATACTGCAAAAATTGGGCTGATAATTTGCTTAGGTTACCAGAAAGAGGTTTCTGGCAAGATGCTTTATCACTAAGTTTTAAGGGAACTAAATATACACGGAAATCCTGAATATCCACAGAAAAGGTCCGTGCATGGATAAATATTTGGTTAAAAGATAGAAAATAAAAGCGAAAGGTGAGGGATCAGTGTTCACAAGAAAGGAGGTCACAAATGCTGGGGATGTTCTTTAGGGGTCTACTGAGACGTTGCGTTGCTTAATGTATTCACTAACAACCTGGAAAAAGAAATGAAAAGCGCCTTGGTAAAATCTGCAGTTGATACTGTTATTCTGAATAGTTATGATGAAGATTAAGTGGCAGGAACAGCAAAAAGACATTATGGGATTAAGTGACAGAGCATTTAACCTTATAGGTAAACCTAAAGAGAAGCACAAAACTATCATTTACCTAAAAGCAATCCTAACAAGCTTTAAAAAAAAAAAAAAGACCAAAAAAAGCACCTTTATCTGACCATTAAAACTCAGGGAAGTGTAATGATGGATGAAGCCATGGCAATGTCAGCTCTATAATAGCAATCATGTAAGCAAAGTGAGAAGTTAACAATTGTGAAGAAAAACCAGAACAAACAGATGAACTTTTTTCCCAAGGTGCATAACCACACCAGAGGGGCCTTTGGTTTCATCCGGGATGTTTTTCTCTATCTCGTGCACTGCGTTGCTCTCTATTCTAAAGACATAAAACCAGAGAATGTTTCATGTTTCGATGCCATGAATTCACAGAATCACACAATCGCTCGGTTGGAAAAGCCCTCTGAGATCATCACGTCCAACTGCTCCTGTCTACCCCCTAAACCATATCCCTAAGTACCTCATCTACCCGCTCTTTAAACACATCCAGGGATGGTGACTCCACCACCTCCCTGGGCAGCCTGTGCCAGCTTCTGACGACCCTCTCAGGAAAGAACTTCCTCCTTATCTCTAACCTGAACCTCCCTTGGGAGGGAAGGGAATTCTCAGGGCAGGGAAGAGAATTCTCTGCAGTGTCGAAGGTAACATATTTCCAGAGAGATATAGCTGCCTACCTGCAGAAGCAAACACTCTTGTTAGGGAAAAGGGAGAGAGAAAAATAATAATTTGGGTGAAGAAATAAAAAGGCAAATGCCTGATTATCCCAACACTCTTCTCTCCCTGCCCGTAAAATTACAAAGTCACTCACACCCCAGCATCAAGTTGAGAACTGACTTTTGTAATGTAAAGCATCATCTTTGGAATACCAGGAGGAGCAAGAGACAGACAGACTGACTGAAGAATAAATGAGGGACAGTTTGGAGATTCAAGAATCTTATGAGAAAACATGGCCTGACATTGTTTTGCAGAATGAGTAACATACAAATACTCTAATCCTGCAGGAAGGAATAACTGCCGAGAACAAGATGAGATAGGAGTGACTTGAAATTAGGAACACTAAAGGAAGGGGGGAGGAGGAAGGATACGAGACCAGCACAAATCTCTAAAACCTGTAAATGGGGCCATATCTCACAGAGCAAGTTGCACCAAATTAATTCACCCAATTAACCTTCACTGCATAGTGACCAGTGATTGTTCTTCCCCTTTAGCCTCCCCACTTTCCAAGCACTCACTCCTCTGCTACACCCACCTATTTTCCCAATGCCTAATTTATTCCTAGAGTCTATTTCTGTTTCATAAACACGCTTCCTTACTCCCTCTAGGGTAAGCATGTCTTCTGTATTGATAACTGCGACAACAAACGTACTTTTAATTCCTTCTCTCCCAAATCATAGTTAATTGAAATATCTGGTGGCAAAGTATTTTTCAAAATAAAACTAGATCAAATAAACCACAAAAAGTAGAGAACATGGGGTTCACAGCTTTTTTAGGAGAAATTCAGTTCTACTAAAGAATAAAAAGCCTTTCCCCACTTCTCACTTTTAGGAAGGTCACAGTGACTTTAGAAAACAGAATTGTCCTTCACCACAAAACACGAAGTAATAACACCCTTGAAATAAAGGGCAGGAATTTCACCGAAACACCAAACATCCAAAAACTCTGTGTGCAGAAGCAGTTTTGCAACAAGCAGTCTGAATAAACAGTCTCTGTTCCATTGAGTAAGCATCCTTTAAGCAAGTGTATAGAATTATACACGCATGCTTGATGCTGTTACAAAAGTCTTAATAGAGATGAAACGTAGAAACAAGAAAAAAAGGCTAAAATTAAACAGGAATCATTTGAGTCCTGCATTTTTCCCTGGAACTCATGTTGTATTTGACAAATATGTCATCCTGCAGCTTATGAAGCACAAGAGATTCTTCCTCATGCCCCCTCATACAGAGGTTTTTGTCCTTTCTCTCCTTAATGTGGAAGATTAACTCCTTTAATGAAATAGAATCTTCCGTTTCTGTGAGCAGATAGATATTAAGAGGTTGAGCCTATGCTCATTTCTTCTCTTAAAATATTAACTTTCAATGATACATAAAACATAATTATCTGATCTAAGGGGATTACCACATTAAAGAAAGAGACGTAAAACTAAACAGGTTATAAAAACCATTCTGTTTTCTTCTACATAAAAAATAATGCAAATTAAGCTTTTTATAGGTGTTTGTTTCCAACGCTGGAAGCACAGCTGATAAAGAATATTCATTAAGGGCCTAGAAGTAGATTTATTTTATTACTAACTCTGTCCTCAAAATAGTCATTTCAGGAGAAAAAAAGACAGTATATAAAAATACGCCTCTATTTTATAAAACTGCCACAAGTCTTTATCAAAAGTAACAACAGCTCAACGATTTCTTTCCTCTTAAAGACCTCTATGTGTACTACAATTATCCCTTCATTCTAGTGTTTTGGCTTTTTCAGCTTGGCTAAACAAGTATGGGACTAAAATTATAATACTGTGGTGTATGGGGGACTATAGACTGTAATGCAAGAGCACAACACGATGTTACAAATTCAGCAGAACGAAAAAGATATCAGCAAGGGAGAAGAGGGTTCTGAACAAAGAGCGCGCTGCTTGGAGACTTTAAAAAGATTTTTTCATTAATTACTGTCTTGAAATTAATTAACGTGGTTTATTGCAGACTTTTTTTGTTTGTATTCACATATTTATGGCCTCTGATTTTTAATTTATTTTTTTTTTCCAGCTGAACCCAGAATTTTGTGTTATGGTAGCTCTCCGTTATGAAACATGGAAGATGTTGTATGATCAAGGAGAAAATTTGTGTTTGGGATGAGTTTTCTCTGAGGCTGTGACATGAATTTCTGTATGAGAAGCTGTTGTCAGCTTTAGTTATTTAAAGGGTGAGTGTCACGAGGATGGAGCCAGGCTCTTCTCGGTGACAAACAATGATAGGACAAGGGGTAACGGACACAAACTGGAACACAGGAGGTTCCACTTCAACTGGAGAAGAAACTTCTTCTCAGTGAGGGTGACAGAGCCCTGGCCCAGGCTGCCCAGAGAGGTTGTGGAGTCTCCTTCTCTGCAGACATTCAAAACCCGCCTGGACGCCTTCCTGTGTAACCTCATCTGGGTGTTCCTGCTCCGGCAGGGGGATTGGACTGGATGAGCTTTGGAGGTCCCTTCCAATCCCTGACGGTCTGGGATTCTGTGATTCCTGGGGAAGAGGCCACTCAGCTCCTGGAAGCAGCCTTATACTTTGCTTTCTTTGTCAGCTGGTTCTGTGGTGACAGCAGCAGCCTATGGCAGATCTCACCAAAGACCATTTTCCTCTGTGGCTGGGAGTCTGTGGATTTATTAAGGTGCCTGATTTTCACAGCTGTTGTTTCTAATTCATAACACCTTCTGTTTAGCAGAGGTACCAGAGCAGAGATTCACAGAGTCACAGGAAAGCTGAGGCTGGAAGGCACCTCAGGAGATCACCTACTCCAACTCCCTCTGCTCAGTGCAAGGCCAGCTAGATTGGAGAGAAGAGTATCAGGAGGAA
>NW_010175774.1:28487-45545 GCF_000695765.1 Mesitornis unicolor
AAGAAATCCAAAGTATGTGCCCATTTCTTCTTCTGTCAGGGAAATACAGGGCATGTGTCTGTCACAAAAACCATGCATGTTTGCGTGAACATTAAACGTCACTAATGAACGCATCATCACATGTGACTCGCTAAACTAGGGCAAGGGAATTCTTTATCTGGGTTCTCTTTATTTGGTTTTCTGTAAAGTGTTCCTTTCCTTCTCTCTTTCCAAGTTAAATATTGCCAGTTAGCACTTCTCTTATTGTGATTCTTGCCATAGCTTACATTTTTCGAGAAACAGTGCTGCTGGAGTAGTGAGTATACAAGAATCGTAATTTTTCTTTTGTCAGGAATGCGTATTTTTGCATTGGTAGTTATGAAATAAAGGTGGAAACTTGATTGTCATAGCCTCTAAAAACAGAGGCAGGTATCACAGATCCATCATATGCTTATTTTTCAGAATACCATGATGGTAAGGTTTGATTGTCTGTGCTGTTAAATTGAAGGAGTTCACTCCTGCTACAAAGATGATCAAGGGAGTGGAGCATCTCCCTTATGAGGAGCGGCTGAGGGAGCTGGGGCTCTTTAGTTTGCAGAAGAGGAGACTGAGGGGAGACCTCATTCATGGTTATAAATATTTAAAGGGTGAGTGTCACGAGGATGGAGCCAGGCTCTTCTCGGTGACAAACAATGATAGGACAAGGGGTAACGGACACAAACTGGAACACAGGAGGTTCCACTGAAATTGGAGAAGAAACTTCTTCTCAGTGGGGGTGACAGAGCCCTGGCCCAGGCTGCCCAGAGAGGTTGTGGAGTCTCCTTCTCTGCAGACATTCAAAACCCGCCTGGACGCCTTCCTGTGCAACCTCATCTGGGTGTTCCTGCTCCGGCAGGGGGATTGGACTGGATGAGCTTTGGAGGTCCCTTCCAATCCCTAACGGTCTGGGATTCTGTGATTCTGGGATTCTGTGATATGCTTATTTCCAGTTTCCACCTTTTCATTCTCTCTTAAATTTTACTTTGTCATTCTTTCTCAAACCTTTTAGCTTAACAGTGACTTTATATGTATACCTGCTCTTTCTGTATTTTTGTTGAGTGTCTTTTTAAAGATTACTTTTTCCATGGAGAACTTCCATGATAAGGAACACCATTACTTTGAGCCAAGTTTTGCAGTCCCCTTAGCAGACCTCTTAAGCCACTCTGCACATAGATGCACAGATACATCTGGCTTATTTTCCCTGTTGAAAACTGTACCTTGTTGTATTTTTTATAGGGTCAGGTAGGAAAAAAGAAGAGGTTTGACTGAATTATGCTGTGGTCCATTTGTTTTCTGGCTGCTAAATTTGTCTGCTGAGAACTGCTGCTAGCCAATCCGTGTCGGATAAGGCTGTGATGTACTCTCACCTGTGTGAGAATGGACAGAGATCTAGGAAGCCATTGACAGATTTCTAGTGAGTCTTAACCACTGAATGAAAATTTGGTGAGACAAAGAGTTTTTCCATATGAGTACAAGTATTTAATGCTGTGTGCTGAACTGATACGTACCTATGGACAGTCAATTTCCATAGATTTAAGTGGTATTAGTGCTCAACGCCTCAGAAAACTATGTGCAGACTATCCCAAACAGAGAGCCTTTCATTAACGGCTACTTTTGAAAATGTTGACCCTAGGAAGTAGTTTTCAGTGCTTT
Organism: Mesitornis unicolor; assembly: GCF_000695765.1. NCBI lineage: Eukaryota > Metazoa > Chordata > Aves > Mesitornithiformes > Mesitornithidae > Mesitornis > Mesitornis unicolor. The sequence continues at coordinate 30,159 of NW_010175774.1, forward strand.
GAAAGCTTCTTATAAAAGATGTCAGAGAATAGTATTTCTTGTGTGTTACCAAAACAGAATCCAGGCATTACAAAGCCGACCCCAAACCCATATGGTGGATCAGGTGCTCTCTAGACACTCTGCATTTCAAAGACAAAAAAAAACACTGCCCAAATCTATTCCTGGGTGAAAAAGTAGGGCATACATTGATTAGTGACCTTAAAGCACAATGGAAAACTAACGGGGCAATGCCAAGTCAGACTATGAGAAATTCTACAATATTAATGTTTGCCTCTGATCTCATACCTTGAAGCCTACTTGTGTTCTCGCCTCCCAGAGCACCCGGATGAGGCTTTTTCATATCTTCAGTGGCCCATATTAATTTCGTTCTAGTGAATTTAGAGAATCAGCTGAAGTAGCTACAGAGCTGCCGGTCTTTGTCTCTGAAAAGTCACTGAGTGCCACAGCAGAAGATGGAAAGGAGGTAAATATAAAGGTAAATATAGTGCCTGTGTTGAAACTAGAAAGTATGAGGGAATTACAGCTGGCAGATTTGAATTTAATTCCCAGAAAAGTAAAAAAACCCCACCAAAACAACAAACTAAGGAGAAAGAAAGGCAAAAGTTAAAGCCATTATTAATTTCCTAAGAAGAAATTGTCACACCAGTGTAGTTTCCCTATATGCTGGCCTTACAAGGAGAGGAGGAGGTGTGCAGGTAATACAGCTTGATGTTAGTGAGGCTTCTATGCTGTCTGCCATGATGTTCTCATAAGCAAACTAAGAATATTTATTTTAGATAAAACTCTAGTAGAAAGGAGGTAAGTCTGGGTGGAATAGGGCATTAAGAGTAGTTACTGACTGTTAGCTGTCAGAATTAAAGGGTGTTGTGACTGGATTTCTTCAAGAGTCTGATACTATTTGGTATTTTCACTAATATCTTGCATGATAGACTAGAGAGGAACACTAATCAGGTTTGGAGACAGCATGAAGATGGAAGGCTTTGCATATATATTTAGAGGACAGGATTTATATTCAAAAGGAGTTGGGAAAAATGATCTGAAGAAAAGAAAAGGCAGCTCAATGATAACCAAGTTCTGCATCTAGTCGGGAATAATAAACCCTGCAGAGAGTGAATGAGAGCAAGTGACTGTGTAGCAGTTCTGCATAAAAAGATCTTGAGGTTTTAATGGGTTACAAGCTGAGCTGAAATCAGGCACCTCGTGCCATCGTGAAGAAGACAGCCATGCTAGCAGGTATAGAAGGTGCTTACAGAAGTATAGGCTTGTGAAGGAGACTTGTGAAATTCACTCCTCTTGGTGTTAGTTAAGCATCAGCTGAAGGTTTGTGTCCCGTTTTGCTCATTGCATTTTTGAACCTCCAATCTGGAGCCCATAGGAGAAGACTGAGAATGGTCAGAGGCCTAGAAAATGTGGTTTATGAGGAAATATTTACAGAACTAAGATTGTTTAGGCTGGAAGAGCATCTATATTGAAGTACATTCCAGCTCTTTTTTCCCCTCTTGTTTGCTCTTCTTTTTTGCAGCTTGGGAGGACAGTGCCTAGCTGTTTAATTATTCCAGCTGGGAAAATAGTAAATTATTTCCTTCTATGAATTACTTACATTCCTGGGAGAACAGGTTCCTGTCTAATATTTCTGGCATCCTACCATTTGCCCACAGAGGGGAATGTTGCAGGGACCTGTCCTGGCAGGTCTGTTGAACCAGCAGTTAAGAGTTTGCAGGGCAGGGATACCTACCCATTCCAGGAGTAAAGTACGGGCTAGGTGTGGAAGTTGTAAGCTGACACTGGATGAGCTCCTTTGAGAGGCTCTACCAAACTGGTGAGGCAGCAGTACAGAGGGAAACAAATTGGGTTAAAATGACAGCATGTTTAGCTTCATTACATGACTCTGATGGAACCTCACCCGTGTGCTTCATTCATTTCTGAGCACTTCACCAACAGAAAGATAATAATGCTCTGGATTGCAGCAGCCCTGTCTCATCCAAACATCTTAAAGTGATTTTACATATATTTACTAAGCCTCAAAAGACACTGCTCAGATTTGTAAAGGCTATATAAGGATTGCTTTACTTAACCACAAGTTTAGCAGCTCCCCTCAATACACGGCAACATTTAACAGGGCACAAAGAATGCAGGTTGCATCTGAAAACATTAGGGAATTTAGGTAAAATACTTATCTTAACCATATGCGTTATTATTTTGTTTATATAACACAAAGGTAAGTTTGTTGTTCTGTGGACAACTCTAAAGGCCTCGCATCCCAGATAAAATAAAAAATCACGTATTCTATCACAGTTGTTTGGAATACGCGGCTCTTAAGTGTTGTTTTGAAGGAAAAATAGTGGCATATAGGCCCCTTGAACAGAGTGTTTGCAAGTAGCTAGCGAGCACAGCGTACTGGGAAATAGTGAGGGGTCCTATATTTGAAATGTGGCAAAAGGGTTATTTATTTCCCTAATCTTATTAAAACTGGCGTAGTGTCTTTGATAAACAGAACTGGCCAAGACTTTGCTTTTAGTCCTTAATGTAGGCAGCATCCTGTTGTTAGCACCACGTTAGGGCATTGATTCAGTAGTGACTCAAGAAAGATCAGCACCTCACAGCTCTGCTTCCCAAGGCGAACAGGAGGATGCCATTCGGGGGTGATTTTTTAGTGGGCTCCTACTCAGGGTACTCCGGTCTCTTTCAACCTCTGTGCACTGGCACCTTGCTTTCAAATCTTAACTAAATGAAGAAAGATGTGGCACTGGCCACGCTCACAGATGTACGAGAGGAGGATTTTACTTGTGCTTCTCACTTAATCTGCATTATCTCCTTAATTAATCTCTTAGTATTTCAAGCTAATGATTTTTGAGGTGCAGGAGAGCAGTGTTTGACTCAAATCATAAAGCTCAGGCTTTTCTGAGAAACAACAGAGGACATGGCCACAAAGAGTAAATCCTATCTGCTTGGAAGTTATCTCCATTTACTATTTCTATGGCTTATAGACACTGACCTACCAAATACTGTTTCATTTATGCCCCATCCCAAACAACACTTTTCCTTACTTTCCACTGGATGCACCCAGAGAGCGCCAGCTTCCAAACTTTCTGCGTGAGGGAGGAGTGAGTTGCGAGAACATTTTGCATCTGTAATTGGTTAATAAGGAGTAGTACCTGTAAAAATTCTTCATTATACACTCTGCAGTGCTTTGAGTCCTACCTTTTAAAGGCTAAATACACAGTGCGGGTTTTGTTTGTTTTATTTTTGGGTTGTTTTTTTTGTAACTTTATGCATTTTATTGCATGGATTACTGCAGAACTTCTGGTTTTAGACTCAGCTGTGGTCACCCATCAAAGGGTCCCTTTGGTTCCAATGTGGATCAATTATCAATATTTTTTGCAGGACTTGGAAATTTCTGTTTCAGATTTTTTCGGAGACTGCATCACTGTCTCCCTGCCCTGAAAATGATGTTCTGTAGGTCATTGAACAGCCTATGAAACGAGATTATGGGAGTCATTTCACCATTGAAAGTAGTTCTGCGGGACACCAATTCTAGTGCTAAATTCCTGGAGTTTGTGGCCAAAAGGTGAGAATGTCGTTGTTGTTGTTGTTGTAGTTAATATTTAGCTTCCAGGAGTCCTAAACAATTATGTTTTCTTTTTATTCCTGTTTGTACAAAGTGGATGCTCTAAGAGGACATAGTGCATTCTCTGGGTTTCTCTGTGTCTTTCTCATTATCCCCTTCAAAAACTGTATTTAAACAGCAAGCTATTCTCCTAAGAAGGAAAAAGCCTGTTATTATAAGGAATGGATCAGAAAGACATTGCTTCACGTAGGTGTCCCTCTTTCTATGCTTCCCTCTGAGTGGAAACTCAGTGTATTGCAGTAATTCATGTGTTCCTGGCAGGTTCCTACATTATCCCTATCACAGTGGCACAGAGATATTTCCATTTGCTCCCTGGAGTACTCGCCTGGCTCCTATCTCAGTAACAAACACGTGGCTCCAGTTGTATCTAGGAACAGGGCAACATGATACAAGTGCCTGTGTTCACATGCAAGCTGGTACTTACACCGTATTTTAACATTTGGGGCAGAGCCTAGATGCCCAAATTACCAGGAGGTAGTTCCTTATTTCATTGACGTTAATACTACTTCTACCCATGCTCATCTCCCCTCACCGGGATGCAGGGTAAACAATGTGCTTTTGTTGTATATATTTGTGGCTGCATATATAATACAGGGTTTCACCTGGCTGAAAGCAAACTACACAGTCCTTTACTCCTTCAGAAATATGCCCCCTGTATGGAATATTTTTTGTTCTTCTATGTTCATAATTAGTTCTGAGCAAAAATACATACACACTCAGCCTAAATCTCACCCAGTTCAACCTAGCTCGTATCAGTACTCAAGTTAGAAACATATATAATTCAGATAAACCAAACTGAAGCATTTATGGAATAAAGTCTTAATTCCCCAAGATTTAATCTGACGTCCAGTACATTTGCAGCAGGGCCAAGAGTGAGTGATGGCTAGTTGTTATTTATAGGTTTGATAATTATTGTGCTTGTAACACAGACAGTTCATTTGTTGCTGGAAATCTAACAGTCTGAAACTAAGAAGTGGAGAGAAAGCAATATCCTTCCTGTGCATGCAAAGAAAGAAAACCAGGTTTCTATTTGTAGTACTCAATTCTGCAGTTAACACATCCTGGCTTCTGTCTGGATGTCACTTCAGTCACCTTTCAATATAGCAGTAAGTCTAAAAAAAGTTCTCATCTGCTACTACAAAATACACAAGGCAGAAGTAACAGAGTTAAAACGGAGGCCATAGTAAAAGCAAGCTTGATTTCGAAACATACAACTTCCCGAGTTTCTAATTTGCCGTTGGAAAAGTTTGAAATAAATCTCTGATGAATCTGTGAGACATGAGACTTCCCACTTCTTCTTAGAAACACTTCTCTTAGTTTGTCTTTCTGTTTTTCAATTCCTTTTTTTTTTTTAATTTTCCCAGGTAATGGGAAACATTTCCAGCTTTCTTTGTAGAAAAGTAGCTGAGATTAAGCTGGTACATACCCGAGACAAGAAGAGCTATTTTCTTTTCCTTTGACAAATCACCCACGGTATTCCTCTTTCCCAGTACCAGACCAATGGATCTAGTAACTTACCTGGTGTTTTCTTGACTCCTTCTCTCTTCACTCGCGGCTGATAAATACCTATAGATGTTGCCGAGGAACGGGATGGAGGTGCTGACCTTCCCCTTCCCTCAGCCTGAAGTTCTTCAAAGTCAGCCTCGGGGACTTCAGATTAAATAGATGAGCCAAGGCAAGAGAGTTCTGCTCCCCCTTCCGTTTGGCTTTCACGGCTGAATTCTAAAAAGCTATATGAAGTTGTCAGAGGTTTCCTCTTACCTTTCTACTGAAGCAAAACGGCGTGCTGCTGCTCCAGGACAGGATTAGGTCATTCAAACAGCCCTGCAGAGAGAGCAGAGGCTCAGCGGTACAGAGTCTCCAAAGGCTGGAAAGATCTGATCTTACATCAGGTGAGAGAAGGCAGCTGGCTAGGCAAGCCAATAATTATGATATCAGCTCTTGTTCGCCTCAGGCAGTCCTGCATTTAATAAGAATACAAATATGACTAAGCTGCAGGTTTTTTTTTCCTTGTTCTCGTGGTAATTCTTCAGAGAAGTTGGGCAGGTATTGAGCTCTAACTGTCTGGAAAGAGAGTGCTCCCTCTCAACCTCTCTGCTTTTCTTTTGATTTAAAATACCCATCTGTTACTGTGTTTTGCAAACCTATTATCCACCTGTGGTTATTAAAAACACTCTTGCCTGGCATGAATTTTGCCATACTATCAGAAAGCGTTCAGCTACCAGAAATAGGCATCTTTCTTAACATTTGTTCAGTCTGAAGTCTTGTCGTGGAAGGGAAGTGTGGCTCCACCATAGGAGGTCAAAACACATTGCACTGTTTAAGTGCAAGAAGAACACTACAAGACCAATACACCCAAGGTAAAATTCCTTCCCCAAAACAGAGTGCCTGAGCACAGCCATAAAAATAGAACTAGGTTGGAGGAGCATTTGTGTGGGCATGTATGTGTATATATGTCTTTATGTGGAGAGGTTTGGGTTTTGCGTGCAAATATGCAGAGAGGAATATGAGTTTAAATGTGCTAATGCAGGAATATGTATTTCTGCTGCCCTTACCTGGCTTTGTGCACACTCTACAGTCCCCTGCACAAACCTGATCACACCTACTGTAATAATACTTACCTACCTCATAGGGTGTTGTGAGGATTAATTAATGTTTGTAAAGTGCTTTGAAGATGAAAAGCCTTGAATGAGTGCTAAATATAATTATCGTCATTCCACAAAACAGTAGAAACATCTTTGCGGCCCCCAGGTTATTGTATAGGTACACCCATGTTTATCTCCCACGATTATGGTAAGATATTGAATAAAGTCTTGAAACTTTGATAAAGACATGCTCTCTGCTTTGGAGGACGTATTTATAGTCATGTTGAGTTCATGCTATTCATGAAGTGTTCTTGTGATTCCTGTTGCAGAATACTTTACACAGATTTGTGACAGAAAAGATCTACCGCAGCGTCTACATGTCATAATAATAGGAGCAGTGGAAGAAAAGCCACGTTTTCACCTGTGATTAATTATTTCCTATCAAGAGTTTGCCAGTTTGATTTTATTAGATCTGTCAGGAGCTTTTTGATACTAGAAATGAAGAGTTTGTCAATTTATCTGCAGGATCTTGTAGAGATAGTGGGCATGGAGTGTTGGTGGATGTGCTCCTTCCTGTCTGGCAGATCTCGCTGATAGTGCTGGATAATTACTTGTCCTTCCCAACGGCTTCCACATTTGATGTCCCTCAGGGTTACACGTCTAAAGCTGCCAGGGAACATTCTGAGATGGTTTGGGCTACACTTGGCATCTTTGCTCAATTTCCCCCAAGTTCTGCACTACCCACAATGTACAATTTTTGCTCTGATGGCTGACATAGACAAATTCGAGATGGTTTGATGTTAGTAACTTAGGTACTCTTTGCAGTAGCCCAGAACCAAAATGGGTTAATGGCCTGATTACTAACCCAGACTCTGCAGCGAGCTTTGCAGCCTGCCTAGAAATGCAGCCTGCTGCAGCTCTGCAGTGATTGGTACCTAAGTTAGCAGTTTAACATTAACTGCTTGGGTGTGTTTACTTCAGCTGGCGTCACAGGTCGATTGCAGTGCACAGATAAGATCCTGAATGAAAGTAAACCACTGACTGGCAAGCACTATCTCGTCTTTCCTGGGATAACTATCAGGAGGAAATACCTAGAGGAAAAGGGGATTGTCAGTATTCACTGCAGACTTTTCCTATTTCTTAGTGATGTCTATCACAGCTTTATATCAACATCCACCTTCGTGGACATTAAGAGCACAGCCCACCAGCAGTACTGCTTTGTAGTGTTCCTCCTTTTGACTGGCAAAATAGTTTTATAGAATTTGAACTCGGCACGTTTTTTTATGATTTTATTTTTTATTCTTATGGTAAGTTTGAAGAACGTTGTTAAACTGAAACAGTTTGGTCTTCAGGAGATGAAGCCTTACGTCACAAGCAAAGAACAGAAGAGATCAAGAGGCTCACATCAGAACAAACTTGGTTTTGTCAGATCCAGGCGAGACTATTGAAATGAGTTAACTTTATACCTCTTCTTGGTCTGAGCTTTCGTTGAAAGACTAAGGGGTTTATTTGGTGTACTGGCAGCTGTTCTAAACTGTTCAACTTTGTTCTCAAATCGGATCTTTCGTTTTTGGGAAAAAAATAAAATAAAATAAAATTGCAGCCATCAAAGTTGCAAAGTCAGTACTCAAAGTGCAAGTCAGTCCAACCAATTCAGTGATGTCTGACTGAGACTCTTGTTGGAAGTAATAACATCAGCAGGTGGAAATGGCTCCGATCTACTTTCATGAGGGCTCAGCTGCCCATCAAAGGTTCCTAGAGGGGTGGTGCTGTTTGGTACTTCCATAGGCAGATACATACATTTCCAAAGCAATGGCAGTCTGCATAACCAACACGGCATGATGCCTTTGTAGGGTGGCCAGAATGAGTGGCTCTAGAGCCTCCTTCCGTATTTGTTTCCCTTGCTTTGGGAGAGTCCTCCTCCACGATCTGCTTCCTGTAATGCTACATTTTTGGCATCTTGGGTAGATGAGGTTGTTTTGTAATAGAAGTTGGGAAAATACATCTATAATCTTATTTTCCACAGTTCGATCCTTGCCTCCAAAGTTTTTTCGGGATTGGGTAGTGCTTTTCGAAGCAGAGCGCTGGAAGTGGACAAGCTGAGCTCAAAGATGTGCAGGACACTTTGTGTCCAATTCAGAATGTTTGATTAATTTTGACATAAAATGTTCTTGGGCTCCCTTACGTTCACATTCAGCATTGTTGACCTCATTATAGACCCCTCCTGCTATTTAAAATTAGCAAGAACGGTCTTGTTGATCTGGAAACTTGTCAGTGAGGAGTTCTCCCTATGAACTTAATTCATTTGTGCCCAGCCAGAGCATAAATTCATTCCTTTGATAAAATATTCGTATTTAATTTAGTAGCAGGATAATTGCTTATTTTTAATACATTGTTTATATTTTATTATGCAGTGATGGCAGCAGTGTTTGTTATCATAAATAGCTTTGTAGGCTTACAATTTTTGTATCCTAACATTTGGATGATAACCTCACAAAATGACTGAAGACGTAATCTAACCAGCTATTCTGCCACCATTAAGTAGGAAAAGTGGCCTCGCATCTCTCCCTTGGGATCACCTGAGGGAAGACACACCTGGGTGTAACTTAACCGTCTGCTCTGCTCCCTTTAAATAGTAGTCAAGGCTTGCTTTTTATCTTCTGAGATATCCCTAGGGAATACACACCTTGGTTTAACCTACATACACTTCAGCCCTTTTTTGTCCCTAAGAAATAATTCCAAGTGCGTTTATCTGGTAGTTTGATGTGTCTAGAAACACTGAAATTATCAATGTTAGTATTCAGTATATTTAAGAGAGTATCATTCTCACTCCCTTCTGAGCCTCTGCTTTTGACAAAACGTACGTCTTTCGCCCTATCGTTGTCACAGCTTAGAGGAGCTGTGAGCTGCAGTATTCAGTTGGAAGGCTGAAGGAAAAAATTCAGTGGGGAAACGTGAATTGTAGCCTCCAAATCTGACACGCCCGTAAGATGCTCTTTTGTTGGCATTTGCAGAGCTTGGTTAATTGTTGAATCTTAAATCAAAATATAAAGAACCATTATTATATATGAAATATCATTTCCTGACCAGTGAGTATTGCCTGCAGAGCATAGCATCGGTAGCAATGTGGCAGCCACTATAAGCTATTATTGTTTTGTTATTTTAGAGATGAGGATGAGCTCGAGATGTGGCATTAGAGTTGACTCTGTGCCTTTCTGCTCTAGGTGAAGTGCAGCTAGGTGATCTACACACATGTTATAGTCATTGTGTCATCTACCAATATGTTTTGTTTTGCTTTTTTGACAAGACTGCTACTAGTACGGACCTTTCAATACAGGAGTGAGATAGTTAATTTAAGATGGAGATATTGGGCTAATCGAATAATAACCTGTGATTCTCGTCCCAGGTTTATTTTGTCTTGTGCTTAGTTATTTGTTCCTTATAACTATTCATTGTCATGTGCCATGTTCAAGACCCTGTATCATTCTAGGGCAGCTGGACCTTTCTCTTGTCCTCAGGCAGGAATGCTCATTCCTCCTTGGAGCTGATCGCTGTACATATGTAAAGTTTCAGACCTCAGAATAAGGTTGAAATGTCCTGTAACGTATCATAAACTTTCTTTTCTTCTCACAGAACATAATTCATGAAGAGTTGGCAGCATTCTGCAGACTTTCCCTTTCTTGTTGACATTGCACTTCAGAAAGTGATTTTCTTCCCCTTTTTTGTTACAAGGTTAGCAGAAAGAGGGAAAGCTTTCCTAGCCTGAAGCTGCTGGGTAAGTGGTGGGTTGGCAGGCTGTCTTTGTTTGTTTGGTCTTATGCCTTCTTTATTTTTGGCTGCCAGGCTTTTTCTAACATCACAGACTTGTGCAGAGTGAGACTGTTGGAGGAGTTTTGGTGACATGACAATAGTAAGGAGAAAGTCTACTTTACATCAGTTTCCAGAGCATGGTAATTTGGTGAATGCATTCTCTGTCAAAGTCAAGAATGCAGAAGAGTGGCTGATGTCAGAAGAGAAATAACTGAATCCTAGCAGTCTTTCATTAACCCACGTGGCAATGGCACTGGGAACTTTGGTACTCGGAGAGAGAAGAACAGTTGACTGATCCTCTGTCTGCTCACCTCTAACTCCTCTATCTAGGCAGGACTTTCTAAAGGTCAGACCACATGAGATTCAAAGGAGAATGCTATTGCATTCTGGTTTTAAGGCCCTGAGGGACTGTGGGAGTTTCAAAACATGCGGAGATACAAGTGAGGCCTTTGAACTGTAGGAGTCTTCCAAACCCAATCCTGTCACATTCATTATTTTGAATATGTTATGCAGGTTTGGCCACTTAGAGCTAAGGCATAAGCAATGAAATGATCGCTCATACATTATTTCATATCATTGCTTCTAAGGCTTGCTGCCTGCTCTTTCTATTTTCCATTTATTTTAAGCTGCAAGATGATTTCAAAGGTGTGGAATAACTCACACCTACCCCAAATAGTGTGCATCTTTTAGCTCCCAGGCTATTTTCTAGCCTATTCCTCCGTGCTGACACTCTATCGTGAGCATGGAGCATCCTCTCTGGAGCTGTGACAGAGCTTAGAAATGACATTTGTTTGTGAATGCCGTGCGATGCTGCTTTGCGGTAGAGATATAGCCTGTTAGCAGTTTACTGTACCTAGTTACTCTGCAGCCCAGGATGAAACATGTTGTATTACAGAATCACAGCATCGCTCGGTTGGAAAAGCCCTCTGAGACCATCACGTCCAACCGCTCCTGTCTACCCCCTAAACCATATCCTTAAGTACCTCGTCTACCCGCTCTTTAAACACATCCAGGGATGGTGACTCCACCACCTCCCTGGGCAGCCTGTTCCAGCTTCTGACGACCCTCTCAGGAAAGAACTTCCTCCTTATCTCTGACCTGAACCTCCCTTGGCACAGCTTGGTGCCGTTTCCCCTTGTTCTATCCCCCATCACCTGGGAGAAGAGCCCAGCACCCACCTCTCCACAACCTCCCTTGAGGCAGTTGGAGGTGGTGATGAGGTCTCCCCTCAGCCTTCTCTTCTCCAGGCTAAACAAGCCCAGTTCCCTCAGCCGCTCCTCATCAGGCTTGTTCTCCAGAGCCCTCCCCATCCTTGTGGCTCTTCTCTGAACACGCTCCAGAATCTCCACATCCTTCTTCTAGTGAGGGCCCAGAACTGAACACAGCACTCGAGGTGCGGCCTCACCAGTGCCGAGTACAGGGGGATGATCACCTCCCTAGGTATTCTTGCACCGTTTCTTTCCAGCAGCTGAAGAGAATCTGCTTTGAGTTGTTTGAGGATCTCTCGTGCAGTGCTCAGAACAGCGGAGTGCACTCAGGACCTGCTCTACTTCCCAGCTTGCAGAACCTCCTGTTTCCCTTTCGAAAAACGTAAGAACTTGCTAACAACTGGAATATTGCTTTTGAATGTGCCTTGCTCAACATGTTTTCAGTATAAGTCTAAGAATACCGCAGCTAGAGCTCAACCAGCACACCTTCTCTGTACCACAACCTTTAACCAAGTTTCTAACCGGTTAGTGACATGATTGGTTCTAACCAGGATGATTAATATTTAGCTGACTAGAAGGCAGCTAACAGTGTTTTACTCCTGCCAGAGGCTTAGGCTAGCACATGATTATCTTCTTACAGCTGGCTTGGCAGAAGTGTGTGTGTGTTGGTTTGTTTTTTTGTCAGGTTTTTGGGGTGGTTTTTTTTAGCCCCTTAACCATGTCTAACAACCAGTACAACTGGTCTGTCTTCTTCCTTTCTTGGAGTGTGCTTGGATGTTCCTAACTGCAGTGCTCCACAAGCGGCTTGTGCCAATACATACACACCCTTTTAGCGTTTCTCCACTTCCATAGACTTTGGGATAATGTTTGTCCCGAGCTTCCCCAAACGCACTGACAATATTAATGTGAGAAATACAGATGCATAAACAGGATTAGTAGAGTTGTATTGCAGAAAAACTGTTTTAGGAATACGATTCAAATTCCTTTCTTGTGAGCTCCTTAAGAAAACATTGTCTGCAGTATTTACAGTACAGGTGCTTTGTGTCACCACTGCAAGGTGTTACATCAAATTCTACCAGCTATTATTGTATTGATTTTGAAACAGAAAGAAAAAGTGGGGAGAGTTTACCTGGGACATTCATGAGGACAGGCATACTTGGGTTTTCCTACCCACTTATAACGCAAACACAGCCTGGGATGAATTATTTGACAGTGTAGGGCATGGCTTAGATTTGGGGAAATACGCAGCAGGAAGGTTATGGAGCTGTACCTTGCTGGTCGCCAGGGTTCTGAGCTGACCTTGCTAGCTCCTGTGTGCAAGACTTTAGAGCCAGCAATCAAAAAAATTAAAAATAATAATAATTAAAAAATAGATCAGTAATCAGAACTGAGCGAGGTTTCCCCCATCCTGTCCAAAACCTTTTCACGTCTTGCTTGGGCAATCCTTCCTTCATCTTTATCTTCACACACAATAGTGGAAAACAGAAAATCCTGTGCTTCCGCAAACAGCAGTTGAAACCATCCCAGAGGTATTATCTTAGAAACCAGAAAATGATTCAATGACAGGAGGAGTGAATCACATAAATACTCAAAGTGTTGTACCTCAGCAATGTCCCTCCCTTCTTAGTACAAAGCAAAGAACAAAAGGCTGCTGCCTGGCATGGGCCCCTCCTAGATGACTTACAGGGACTGTGAAATCATCAGAAGCCTCAGAAAGAAGTGCTTATGCAGCGTTTATGACTCGATTTTCTCCTCTTCAGTCCTCTGTAAGCATGGAGCTGGTAGCTGTCTTCTCTTCAATGCCTGCCTATATTCTAGAAGGCAGATGAGGAAGGGCATGGACTGAAGCAAATATTTCATGTTCACAGATTTCTGGATGGCTTTTACCTTTCAGAAACTTAAAATTGATTTTTTTTTCCCGAGATAAAACATATTGCATGGAAGGAGGGGCATACATATTAGAAGGTCATGAAAAGATGAAACCACATTTGTATTGCTGAGGATTATTTTAAACACTCTCTTAGAAAACAAGCGATGTGAAATTGTGTGGTCTGGTCAAATGGAAAGTTATAATGGGAGGTAAAAATCCCGAACAAGCCATTAGTTCCTGTCTGGCAGACAAACTGAGCTTGCTTTAGCACTTAGAGGAGCTTCAGTGAGAATGAAATATTGATCTCATATTGCTGGATTTAAAATGAAACGTGTGAGGTGCAAGAGTCAGAGTAAGCCACTATGGAAGGTATTCAGTGCAAATTGTTTTTGCACCGTGAAAGATCATTGTACAAAAGATGAAAAGAATTAAGGACCATAAAAAGAAGTAATTGCAACTGAAGTTTCCATTCTAAATTCAGCTGAAGATGTTTCATCTTCTTAAGCAAGTATTATGAGTTCATGTGACTCTCCTCACACTCTGGCCTGTGAGGTTTCCTAGGATTGCTTCGCCTTCGCTGTCAACTCTCTGCAAGTCCTTAGTTTTAATGGTTTATTCAGTAAAATGAGAGTACACCACAACTGCTCTGCATTGCTTGAATGTCTCTTTGACAGTTTTTTGTCTCTCTTGTTTTTCTGCACAGTGTGCTTTTCACTCCGGCTCTTGTGACATCCGTGGCAAATGTCTGTGAGGAATTGCCCGGGGCCAGTGTGACTTTCAAAGGATAAGACAATTTGTTACCTTGCCAATGAACAGTTTATTACATTTCTAATTATTGTTATTAGTCTGGCAGGTGGTGCCATGCATGATATTTTTACAGCTGCCAAAGGTGCAGGTACCTCTTTCATGACAAAATATAACCTGAGTAAGGTTTAAAGAAAAAAACAGGCACTCTGCTGTTGCATGTGTTTGATAATTCTCTGCTCTACCATGGTATATATGGCACCTGGCTGTTTTTAAATCTTAAGCTGAAACAAAGTGACCCTTGAAAGACCTTGTTTTGAGACCAATTGCAATTAGAGTGTGTTAGCAGCCTCAGTTAGATACGAAGGTATCTCTCCTTCCCTCTCAAGCTCTTTCCTCTAATCTTTATTCCTTGTTGTGTAAATTAAAGACTTATTTTATTTATAAACTCTAACTCAGAGTTCATGGTAATCACCACCCAAGAATACTAAATATCCTTTTCCAATGAAGATCCAAGTTCCTGAACGCAGAGACTTCACTTCCTCTGGTTTGCAGGGTTGCATGCCGCCAGATTCAAGAAATAAGAAGAATAGAAGCAGTTTGTGCATTTCAGAGATGGGTTAATGCAATGCCATCCTGTCCCTTTGCAGAACCACAGGCCAGTTCCACCCATCGCTACCTGTACACGTGGTTTATAAATGATGCCTTTCGCTCTGCCATGTAATGCGTGGCAAAACGTACTTTCTTGAAAGTTTCACGTGGCTTATTCTATTCCAGTGAATACTGAATTGTTTCGTGTCACACTGTTACTAAAGAGAAGAAGTTAATTCAGAAGCAATGGAACTAGGAGATAAATTTGCTGTTTTCACAGCCAGCAGTGTGTTGGATCGTATGTAAGCAGTATTGCAACAGCAGCTACTTTGTTCTTATCCACACGGCTGCTATCTTAACAGACAGGAAGCATGTTTTTCTGTCATTTCCATCACACAAAGAAATTTGTTATTGTAAATAAATAAATTAATTAATTGATTCTTTTTGTATAGAACCCTCTTTGCTTCTTCCCTGTTTGCCCAGAACTATAGAACAATCATATTCAGGGGAAGCAGACGCTTAGATTTGTTACAGTTAACCCAACTGTATTTTACATATTACACTCCCGTTTGAGGAAGTAAGGAGACAGGACAGTTTTCTTGTCCAGCTCCATCTCTTTTCCCTGCCTTGACGTTTCATGATACGGCTGCATTGTGACAAGACAACAAACTTCCTTAGTGCCACATTTATGTCCTGTGAAAATGGAAAGTAAACTTGCGGCGACAGGCAATGAAGTGGCGTGTCCTGTAAGGAAAATGAATTGATACAATCGTTTAGCACAAGACGTAGTGTTTTTGTCTCTGTGACTCGGAGGAATTGCAGCTGGGCTAGAATGGTTTCGGGATTTGGCTGGCTTACGTATGCACCTGCCAGGGCTCCAGGTAAGAACCAATCTTGCTGGAGCAGAGAGCATGGGCATGTTTTGGAGTCATTCCCTGCAGGGGCTGTTCA
>NW_010175774.1:45576-50534 GCF_000695765.1 Mesitornis unicolor
GTAGGCCAAGAGTGGCACTGATTCAAAATAGTGGCTGCAAAGATATTACAGACTTGACTGCACCTGGTGCAGAGGAAACTAAAGATCTCCATCCCCTCCCCTTTCCCCACCAGTTGTCTCATATTTCTGAGATACAGGTGTGTGGTTACAGTGTAAACAGACCAAAGAGTTTTCTTCTAAGCTAATAAGCTGCATGGGTTGTTTGGGTTTTTTTCTTACAGTATCTCTGCCAAAACACAGAAACACACAGCGCACACTCAGGAGAGAGACCTCTGTTTCTGGAGCCAGGGTGGCAGAGAGAACCTGGCCCTCTCACAGCTCTACGTCAGCCTTTTCTGAATATATTTCAGAAATTAATTTGTATTTTGTCCATACACCATGCTTTCTATCAACTGTCAGAGCATCTTAAATGAAGACATAATGCATAAGCGTGAAGGTGGAGTTTGTTTCATCCTGTGCCATTCGCTGATCTCTCTGTTGGGACTGTCCAGAGGGGCTACTGTAGTGCTAAGTGTGGTCACCGGCTTTCACCACTAATTAGAGGAAAAACAGTTCCGTCTTCATCTCTAAGCTTGCAAGTCTCTAAAAATCATCTGAACAAATTCTGATGATGTTACTATTTTCTATGTAGCCCGGTTGATGAAGATATAACGCTAAAGGAGTGACAAAGATTACTTCAGGTTGGCTAGGTAGTGTCTTCTGGGACTGTTATTTCTTCAGTACCGGTTGTAGCTCTCGATACCGCAACACCGCTTGCTTAGGTCTGAAGAGAAAAGGAAAAGCACAGGTGTGAGGAAGCTTGCATTGTACAACTGTTATCTGCAATGCAGACAAATGATTTATGATTGCATGTTTCATGTAGCAGTAATGATATCGCCAGAGGTAAGAATAAGGAGGGAAAATTCAAACTCCCTTCAGGTGACAGACGTCTTAAAAATAAAGAGGATCCTTTTGAATTTCCTAGCAAGTCTCATCAGGATAGTGCTACAGCAAAAAGGGAAATGTGACTTTCCTTTTGCCGTTGCTACAACTGCTCCAGAATAACCACTACTCACTGCCAAAGACCTCCTTGATAGGCAACCGGGAGAGCTGGTGCCGTAACAGCAAACTGTGCCGGGACCGTATTCCCCTTCTGCTTTTGCACACAGCTTGCTCCTCAACGCTGTGCAGTTCCATATTAATGTGGACAACGGTTTCATGGACAGCTCTGACCACTAGAAAGAAAGGACAAGCTCTGTCATCAGCAGAATGAATGAAATTTGGTTTCTCTGTCTGAAGAATAGAAAGTCATAGATCTCAGTGGCAGGCATTGGGAAAACTTGAGATCGCTCTGCTTCTTATAGACTGGACATTATCAAGGGAAAGGAGGAAATTCCGGTAATGCTGCTAGGTTGGCAAGAGACCCTTCATTCTAATCTGACGTCGGCTGAATAGTATAAATTTGAAGCAAAGGTTTGATGTTCTAGTTTAGCATACTTAATGTTAATATTTCAAGTACAGTATCACCTAAAAGCAGTCACGACTGATGCTTTATCAAGATAGATACCTTACATAAATCTACAAAGTATAAGCCTTGAAGCAGTTGCATCTGGTCTGATCTAAATCATACATAACAACGTATAGGGGTTGAACCCTTTAATTAACCCTTGTCTGTTTTCAAGTCAGTTTGTGGTTTGGTGTTTTTTTTTCTTTTTGACGATTTGAATGAATTTTTCTTTAACTGCATTGATTACTACACTTCTAATTTTGCAGCTATGCTGTCATGCACTGCCTTTGAAAAGTGTTCCTCTTGTTCCATTACTTTCCCCTCAGCTATTTAAGGGTGTTTTCTGAAGGAGATCAGCACCAGACTAGGTGCTTGGCCTGGATTTAGGCATTTTGGGCATGCCCTGGTGGAGTGCCTGCAGCAAACAGATGGCACATTGCAAGGGAATCTGTACAACCCAAATAGCAACTCGATGTTTTCGATCTGTTAGTATCATTAAAGGATAAATAATATTAAATGTTTCTTTAATAGGAGAAAATGCTCTGCACTCACAGTAGTGATTAAGTTCTATTAAACAGTTGTTATTTTGGACACCAGGTGATTAGTGTGTTCAAACCACTGCATTTCCAGACTTTGGCACCTTGGTCATTACTAGCTCAAATCGTAAAGTTCAGTGAATCAAGTTGTAAATAGTTTTATTGGTTCCGTGTTGGAAAAAAAAGGGAGGGTTGTGTAATTCCTTGATGACTTCAAGTTACGCGTTTCCTAAGTCCTTGTATTTCTGTGGGTTTTTTTGTTCTTTATTTGGCTCTTCATCGTCGTAGAAATTCTAAACTTTGATTTTGCCTTTGCAGACACTAAAAGCAACTGAGAGCAAAGAGTTGTTTGACAATAAATACGTCAAATGGAGCTGGGGTTTTGGGCTAAGATGCACGCTGCTGCCAACGTGTCGTAGTTATCTGAGGGAGGAATTACCTCCGGGGGTGAGCGTGGAACTGCTCTTACAGCTTCTGCAGAAAGGTCCGTATTTACATACGTGCTGATGGCTCTTGGATAAGACACAAGACCTTCAAGTCTCTGTTGGTTTGTATTTTGTTTTCGGAAAATGCTTTTTATATTTTTGAGAATTATTTTTTTTGCACGTTATATGATAAGGCTTCCTTCAAAGCAGATATTTTTGTTTGTTTTTAATGAGAGCTTAGGAATTAAATTGCAAGATCTAGGTGGATTTCAAGGTTTCAGTGTTATACAACAAAGGCTTTCTTTAAGTTAATTTTAATAGCTTGAAATTACTGGGAGCAAATTTTTGGTTTCTCCAAACCAACCTGAGGATTAAAAAGACATGCTGGCTTCGTCCTGTTTTGGCTTTAAGATTGTCATGTGTTCTGTTAAGTCAGTTTATGGTTTCAGTGCCTGACGAGGTGACCCTTGCATCACTTGCATGCCATTTACAAATTTCTGTCGAGGTGTTGATGACAAAGTGGCTTTCTCAAATGTAAGCTATTTTCATTGCACTAGCCTGCTTAAAATTCAGCTGGTTTTCTGGTGTGGTCGTGTGTCGTAGAAATGTATATGTTTACCAGGTTAAGTCCTTCATATTCTCTTGGGTGTACATGTATGTGCCTGTAGAACTTGTGCCTGTGTCTGTGTGTGTGTGTGTCTGGGCAAGGCAAGGCAAGACAGCACCATAACTCCAGGGAAAATGGAGGAGGTGACTGCGAGTCACCCACTTACTCACTGGCATACAGTGTGGGAAACCTGTATTTTGTGGTTTTGTACAGCACTTGCTTTTTAGAGAGGGCAGAGAAGAAGGCAGAGAAGAAGGCAGACGTCCCCTTCTCATTAACAAATTTATCACTTGCAACTCCTGTGTAAAACGAACTTCGTGTCAGCTCTGCAATGAAGAGCTGCGTTGGAAATCACTCCTAACTCCAGCAGGTGCTGAGCTGGCAGTTTCACAGAAGATTGTGAAATTTGATCACACAATGGGAAATGGAGCCACTCCTTGAGGGCAATATCTGGAAACATAATGGGGAACCACCCTTCAAAGGTGATCTGTGTAATAATGGGGCTTAGAAACACTTTCTACCTGCTTTGCTTAGAAAATTATGAACATTTTTAATAGTGTTACTGGTTTTTGCACAAGCGCACTATATTTAGCTGTATCTCAACTCGTCCTGCGCTCAGACACACCCAGGGGAATAAACTGCCCAGTATGTACTTGCTGCTACCATTAATGAAATTTTCCGTTCTCTTTCGGTCCTGGTATTATTGTTAGCTTTTCTTCTCTGCCTACAGATTGCAGCTTTTCACTTGTCTTCTGGAAGCTGGGCATTTTGTGTAGCCCTTCGTTAACTTTCACTGCAGCCGTTTTCTGGTAAGTCTCAAACCTGTGTATACTCATACGTGCTAATGAACATGGAACACCCAGCATTATTGCATTGGCCCTATGACACTCTGTGCTACTTGATGTCTCTCTGCTTTCTTCTTGAGATTGCCATAAAGATTGCACCTGCGCTCCTGCATGTACTTATGCACACCACAGCCTCTGAATAATGTAGACTAATAGAAAAGACTTCAAAGAATCATAACACAGTTTTAAAGGGCTGGAAGGAGAGGCTGATGGGAAATGTTATACGAATTCAACATTTCCTGCTTAGCTAAGCAGTAGTTTAGAAGGACATGTAAACTATGTGCAAGTATTTCAAAGAAAACAAAACGCAAACAAAAGCTGTGCACACTGCCCTGATGTTGTAGACAAAGAGCAAAGAAGGGAGAGGTTTGCAGCAAATTATCAGCTAAAGTTTGTCATTTTCTTAGGTACGCAGACAGACTGAGCAGAGCAATGGAAATATTTA
Source organism: Mesitornis unicolor (assembly GCF_000695765.1). Taxonomy (NCBI): domain Eukaryota; kingdom Metazoa; phylum Chordata; class Aves; order Mesitornithiformes; family Mesitornithidae; genus Mesitornis; species Mesitornis unicolor. The sequence goes on from NW_010175774.1 coordinate 49,921, forward strand.
GACAAATCTGGATGTTATTTGATAGAGGGAAATGCAAAGGAAAGAAGGTGAGTGGTTTAGCAGTGACCTGAGCAAGTCATTATGTGATTGAAATCAATTACCCAGGAGGTTATTAGCAAAAGAGAATAAATGTCCTTCCTTCTTCTGCTGGGAATATTCTATAGGAACCCTATCACATACCAAATCAAAACATTAACTTTCAAAGCCACTGGAGGGTTAATACCAGACTGTTCTTTCTGAGACAGTGATTTTCCAGAGCAACTGTGCTTGTCAGGCCAATGAATCTATTGGTGCAAAGGGAATCAGTGACCAGCAGATACCTGAACTGTCTTGACAGTTGAGCTGGAAAGAAACTACAGCAGGACAGTGAATCCCAACATTTTATAAATCACATGTACAATGCGCTTTATCCTTGTCTCCTAATAATGAGGATAGAGAAAGAAAGAAAGGAAAGAAAGGAAAGAAAGAAAGGAAAGAAAGGAAAGGAAAGAAAGGAAAGAAAGGAAAGAAAGGAAAGAAAGGAAAGAAAGGAAAGAAAGGAAAGAAAGGAAAGAAAGGAAAGAAAGGAAAGAAAGGAAAGAAAGGAAAGAAAGGAAAGAAAGGAAAGAAAGGAA
>NW_010175774.1:51230-66573 GCF_000695765.1 Mesitornis unicolor
GAAAGGAAGGAAGGAAGGAAGAAAGGAAGGAAGGAAGGAAGAAAGAAAGGAAGAAAGATTTTGAAGAACACGCATACTATTTTCGAGTGAAATTCACTCATGTTCACTCATTGAACCAGTATGGGTCAAGTGGCGTTTCAGAAATGCAATAGACTTGGTGCAAAACTTGGGCAGGCAACAAGAGAACAAAGCATTGAGCGCAAAGTTCAGGGGCACGTGTTGTGTAACTGATCTGTCTGAACCCAACCTCACGCGTGGTGCTCAGTAAGTGATTTGGCACAGTGTCTTTGGATATTCCAGTATCTTTGTCAGCCTGGTCATTAGGAGTCTATGTGCTACTGAAAGTGAGTTCTAGCAGAGTAGGGATTAAATATTTAACTGCATCAAGGGCTCTTGAGAAAGAAAATACTGGTTTTGAGACTCCAAGAAAATGGGACTCTTAATAATAAAGTAATTATTACTTTAACGATAAGAAAAAATCAATTATGCTAACTTCTTTGATTATTTCAAGATACGTTAAGGAAGCACACAGATAAGCAGTTGATACATGGAGGACAGAAGTAGAATCAGTGATATATAATAGAAAAAAATCTCCATAAGACAGGTAGTACATAAAAAAAAAATCTTTAATTCAATCATAAATATTTTAGGACACAAGGATTCTCCTTTTCTCAGGAGTATATTGCTATACTTATCATGACCTTGCAGGATGTAATCTTACATAAAGAACAACGGGACTGATGTTCTAGGAAAATATCCTATTTTACATTCATAACAAGGGGTCTGCAAATAAATATATTTCAAAGTAATGGAACGGGCTGACAGGATGTGATTTGTAATCATACAACACATGGCTTGCTGTGAGTGCCCGTAGAATAGATGGCAATCATGTACAGTTTGAACATATATACAGGGGCCTGTATACTCATATACAGGTGAGCATTCATATTAGCTGTGACATGACACAGATATATGCATAAAATCAGGTACGTAGAGTCTCTCTCCTTCCTTTTATGTACACACCTCTCTCCTTTCTCACTGAGGTTTCAGACTTTAGAGATGTAGCTTGAAAAGCAGCGTCGCTAGTACCCCTGCTGAGACAGAAAATCTAAAGATACCTGGAACGGTTGAAAAGCCAAAGGTTACCTCATCTTATTGCTGGGGTAACAAAATTGCCTGCTAAATAGCAGTATTAGGCAATTTTATTGCTGTTATCAACTGAATGTTTTTGCTTGTAGCTGGCTTGTCCTTCTCCACAGAACAGGTCTGTCTCTTAACCACTGCCTCGGCAAAACTTGTGTAGATGGTAGTCTTGCTCTCATTGCAGTTCGAACAGAAACAGTTGTTGGCTCCTTTGCCTCTCCATGTTACGGGCATGTACCTGTCCTATTTGCCCAAGATGGGAAAGTTTGCAGTTGGAACAAAGACGAAGCCCAGGTGTTGATGGCTAGAGTTATCGTCAGAACCCCTAGGATGTTGAGTATGAACCCAGCTTTGGCCTAGAATTATAAAAGAGAAGGGTTATTAGTTGAACTGAGTGCTCTTGTCCTTCCCTGATGATGAGGATTGTTTGTATGGATAGATTTTTCTCTTTGGCCTTTTTCACAACTCCATCAAATTGCATTTAAGCTGGGTTTTTTTCACAAATATAATTTGTTTTAGGGAAAAAGAGTTTCCATTGGATAAAACTCTTAAACTAGAAGTCCTGAAATCCTTTTAATCCACTTATGTAGGACTTTATCTTCTGACCTGGCTTACTTTGGATTTCTTCTTGGATTGATTTTAAATTAGAAATGTTACCTGGAGACATGGCATCCTTGTCCATCTTCCCTTAACATATTGAGAAAAGGCATCAGGGCAACCTATTGAGATGATCTGGGCTTTGCACTACTCCCTGCAGAAGGACTGTCCAGATGATGCGACTCTTTGACATCCCTATGATCTACAGTTGGGCTTTTCAAACAGGCGTTGCCGTTCCTCACGGACAGCAAGCTCTTGTTGGGACATCTTCACAGAATCACAGAATCACAGAACTTTAGGGATTGGAAGGGACCTCAAAAGATCATCCAGTCCAATCCCCCTGCTGGAGGAGGCCTGTTCGTGAGGCCTTGGGTGTTTTTCAAAAGCTCAGTATCACCTTTATAAGGCTCTGTGTATGTATTAGTGTCAGTGCGACCCTTTATTAATTCACACATTTATATTCTTCTTTCTATTTGACTTTAGCTGAGCTCAGTCAGTTTTCTACCACTCTTTCAAGAAGAACCAATATTAGAAAAAGGAAAGGTCAAAACTAGTGATGAAAATTCTGAAAAGGATGTGCTTTTGCTCACCATATCTATAACCTTGAGCTGTCCATATGAGAAGACAATGGCATTAGGAGGAGTGGCCACTGGCAGCATAAACGCCAACGATGCAGAAAGGGTACAGGGCAGCATGACATAGAGCGGATTGAGGCAGATGGCTTCAGCCTGTGCAAGAAGGGAGAGCAAAGAAGACCATTTCAATATACAAAAAATGCAGAGAAATCTTTTGGCAGAAGACTGATAGTGTTTATCCATGTCAGAAACCTCGTTCTTTCACAAACACTGTGGCCATTTATATTTTGGTTCTTCTTTAGAAGTTTCTAACCAATGCCTTCATGCAGCAAATGCAAGAATTGTTTTTGTGGCCAGTGCTTTGTGTTCCCAATTGTGGAATCTGATCACTGCTGCAGTATAAATTAGCAATAGTGGCTGCATTCAACTCTAAACCAGTTAAAATGTAAAGTGGCTTCAAACTGGCTAAGAGCAGAATTAAATTATCAGGGGAAACAGGGTAGCCCAAACTCTGAAGATGAGTGGGTCAGTTTAGGGGTTAGCTGAAGTCTGTGCAAAAAGATGTTGGTGGAGCTTATTCCAGTTTCTATCTGACACCAGCTTTTCACGCAGCAGAACCATGTCTACCCAAGCTGTGGAAACACAAGAGCCTGAATTAGGTCGCAGAGTCTGACTGATGCTATCTCCTTTAGAGACTTCTGGAAGGAAAGTGGTTGTAGTGAAATACAGTAATGGAATGTTGCAGGGAAGCAAACGCTGCCTTCGCTGCTGTCTCTATGCAGAACAAATAGGAAAAAAGAAGTACAGCTGGCAGTGACCTCATGAGGTTGTTTAGGACAGAAGGCAAAGTCAACGAATTTAAATGCCAATGAATTTAATCCCTTTACTTTTCACCAGCAATGATTTTAGAAAGGTTGAACTAAGCACCGTGTGTGTGAATATATGTGCACACACATACATATATGTTATATTTTAAGTCTTGTATTCCTGATTGAATAAAAGAACCAATGCTTGGCTATGTCAGACAGTCTGTTTTTATACTCGAGCAAACGTGTGCTCGCAGCAGAGTTGAAAGTTGTTCTTTTAAGAGTATTTTGAAAACTGGAACTTACCATAGAAGCCAGAATAGGGAGAAAGAGGGTGGTGGTGGCCACATTGCTGGTGCACTCGGTGAAAGTGGCAATGAGGAGGCACAACAGGAGAGCAATAGCTGGATGAGGGATTTGCTGCAGAGGAGTCAGTTTGCTACCGAGCCATGCAGACAGACCAGATTCCTGTAGCAGAGGGAAGAAAGAGGTCTGTCAGGGTAAGAGGCTGGGGAAGAAACAGCCACATGGCAGTCCAATTATATTTCTCACACCAATCCTATTTTCCCTTCTTATAGGAGTTCTCATACAAACTGCTTTTTGTAGGAAAACATGTGAGAGACGATGCTTATAGACACAATAATTGAGTAGGTTAATTAAAAATATACGTGCATTGCTATTACTCAGCTGTCCTTCTCAAGAGAACGTATCCTAACTGTGCCTGTCTTGCTTCTTAGTGCAGCATGGCCTAGCTTTCCTACTGGTTTTGCAACACCGTTGTTCTTCATGTCCTCTCTATTTCATATCTTGCCTCCTTCAACCTGTCTCTTCTGTGTATGAGCAGCTTTAAAACTTATCCAGTCATCTGAACATCTGGCATTTGTGATATTTAGTTATTTCTTCCTATTTCCCTTATTGAGTTGCATCCTTGTTTTCTAGAACCACTTTTAGAGGTCATTGTGATCTTTGAATTCTAAACTGGTATTTCCAGGCACTTGAAGACTTCTCAGATTTTTTTTTTATTGGCTATAGATTTAATAAATGTATTGTCTGTTCCATCATCTAAGTCATTACTGAAAAAGAATTTGTAGCTCTGGACTCCCAGCAGATGCCTGCAGAAGTACATCAGCACATCTTTCAGGTTGACAGCCAGACACTTTTATCTGCTCCTGCACGTTCTCTAGCTGTCTCTACTTTTGTCTTATAGTAGTTTAATTTAAATCATATTTCCATAAGTACTTTGTTTGAAGTAGTTTGGAGACCCATCCTGGGCACATTATCTCCTCATGCTTGCCATATCGATTAAGGTGTATTTAATAGAAACTTTAATGTATTGGGGTAGTTTCTTAATCATCCACTTTTCCAGAAACACAGTTAATCGTGCTGCCTGGATTGGTGGTGCCAGCCCAGTTGCATAGGCAACCATAAAGATTCATTTTCATTCTCATCACAGGACTCCTCCTAAAGGTGAAGTGTGTCCCACCGCCAGTGGCACAGGAAACGCGTGTTTGGTGCTACCAGCATGCCCTCTTGCGTTCTGGGAGAGCACGCGTGAAAAGCAAGCTGGAAAACACCCAGGGAGACACAACTATCAGGTAAGCAGAGGAATGTTACCTCACTGCCTTTGGCTAGGGCAAAGCCGCCTCCCAGCAGAAACACGATGTTCCATGGCATTTTCTGATGAACTGTTTTCCAGTCCAAGAGAGCTGGAGGTGCTCGGATTTTTGACTTGCTGCCTAAAATCCAAACATATTGCGTAAGCCATGTTACTTCTTCCAAAGAAAGGAAGACTTCTGGGTGGGAGGTGAGTTTATCCTAAACATCAGTGAACATTTCTGTCAGCAAGATCAAGTAGGCAGTGGAATTATCTCCTGACACAGGAAGAGCAGTTGGAAGTCTTGTTTAATCACACAGAATCACAGAATCGCTGGGTTGGAAAAGCCCTTTGAGATCATCACGTCCAACCGCTCCTGTCTACCCCCTAAACCATATCCTTAAGTACCTCATCTACCCGCTCTTTAAATACATCCAGGGATGGTGACTCCACCACCTCCCTGGGCAGCAATGTTTTAAGTTTCCTTGGTAAATCTAAAATATGAAACGTACTCTGTACCTATTCTGATGATTGGTTCTTGATGCCTTCAGTAAACATACCTTTTTCTTCTTTGTCGCCGTCACTGTTAGAAAAAAAAAACAGAAATGATGAACAACAAAACTGAAATGAAGATGGCAACTGTAGCATCAGTGACATAGCTGCAATAGATCAGTCAGAGATTCAGTCTCGCTGTGTTTCCATTGCTATGAAATCTAGCCTACTTCATTTTTATCCAAAGTGAGGAGGAAAAGTGGCGATACCTATTATTTTTGTTGAAAAGGACTGTTGCCCAACCTGGTATGAAACCAGGGTCTCTTAGGAACCAGAGCAGTACCAGTAGTATGAAGAGGATCAAAACTGCTATTTCTGCAAACTTCATTGGGCCCAATTTCTTGCTCTCTTCCTTGATAATGTCATAGGCCTGTTGCTCCTTAGCCTTTGCAGAGGCATTTGAAGCACAACCGAAATTCTTCCGAAAACTAGAAAAAAAAAAACGGACAAGAAATATTAGAGAAATTTGCCAGATATCCTCAGAGTTAAGAATCCAGGTTTTATGCTTAGTCACATTGTCTTTTTGATAAATGTATTTATATACACATACCTAAACTTTGTATATAGAATTATTAGCGTCAGCAGCGATATGTGTTGGATAGTAACTGCATTGTACTGTGTACTGCCAAGATGATCAGAAAGAAGCTTCCTACCCCTAAAAGCTCATCATCTAAATATAAACAGGCATGGGGAACTAATGTCAATGTCAGTCTGGCTGACAAGGCTGGATGATGAGCAGGAAGGAAACAGTTGTTAAACTTTTTAAAATGACAGAAAAGGAGACTTTTAAAAGAGGAATTTGAAGACGAAAGTACCATTTCAGGTATTGCAGTACTCTTTCCATGTAAAAGAAAGGAGGTTGGGGATAATACAGAAGTGATAGGCTAGACATTAAACAGGTAGGTAACGCAAGCCGGTTGCATTGGTGATTAGCATAGGGAACTGGCACAATACTAATCCTCTAGGTCTGTAACAGCTCCTGTTGCAAAGACATTTACCAGCTCTATGTAGAAATCAGTTTCCTGGTTTGCAGCACAACAATCTTTCAAGACGTGAAAGCAATGCTGCAGAACAGGTTACATGCAGTTATAACTTCCTATTTTCATCTGCAGAGTATATTTAGCTGGGATTTGATCAGGTACCCCGGAGAAAAAGTTGCAGTATTTTAACAGGTATGCCGTTCTGCTGGTCTCTGTTGTATGTGAGGACTGTATCACTTGCTTTCAAGCACAGGCTTATCAATAAAAGTATCACTTGTGTTACAAGGTGTGATGAGTACTTGCTAACAGGCCTGTTGGCTGTGTTACAGTGTGTGGAGGGTACTTACTTAAAGCCCAAGTACAATATCTGCAGCCAAATCCACGTCAAAACCAGTAACACGACCATGGTGGGGAAGGCGAAGGAGAACCAAGAGGCAAAGTTGATGACATTACCATTTTTAGGAAAGAGCCTGTAAAACGTAGATTGCTTTTAGTGTCCAAAATTCTGCACTCTTCTGTATTTAACTAATGATTCAGAAAAGCGGAGGTACTGCGAGGCCCACTGAGGAAGAGAAGCTAACTTCCCGACAAAGTTACCAAACTGATATTTTCCTTCTCTGTGCTGGCTGGAAGTTGGCTGTAGCAGAGTGATAGAGCTCAGTGGGTGTGTAATCCCAAATTCAACCAGACTTACTCATCAATTTGTCCTTGCAGTACCAGATTTGGTGTTGTCCCGGTCAGAGTTGCAATCCCTCCAATACTCGCTGAGTAACAAATGCAGAGAGACATTCCCTTGCAGAATTTCTTGTGTTTCTCCTCCAGCAGACTTTCATCTCTCTTTCTGTCTTCCTCGATTGTCAGGACGTGACTGTTACCTGGGACCCAAGACAGAAACAAGAGTTACAGAAGCTCGAACACTCCAGTTATCTGAAAGATGGGAAGAAGGCAAGACAGCTGGTAGAGAGATATTGATGGATGATCGTATATCTTTGGATTAGAAAGATCATTTTAATCCCTAACCTTCTGGCATGAAACAGGCCAGAAATTCTCCCTCTGAAATTCCCTATTATCTGGTAAGTCACACAGTAAATAATAACTGAACTAACGTAAATATAAAGGGAAATATCAAGCCTAATGTAAAGGCTTCAACTAATGGAGAATTTACACGTTTTGTTGTTTTATTGATTAGTTAAGATCTCTTCATATATTCAATCTATTTCTAACTACAGCCAAGTCAGTAGATCTTATTGTGCTTTTGTCTGGTTCATGGAAAAGCCTCATAAATGCTGTCTGATACAGTCAGGATGTTTTAGGTACATTCTTCTTTTAGGATTTACCAGCAACTCTAATGACAGTGAAGAAGGCATCGGGTCATCCTCCCTTGTCCCAGAGCAAACACCAAGAACCCACTCACCCTTTTTCTCTGTTTCTTTGGAGCTGTCTGGTTTAGTTGACTCTTCTTGCAGTTCAAAGGCTTCATTGATTTTTTCCGATCCTTGGCCAGCTGTGCTAGACTCCATTTCTGACTTGTGCAACTGTTCCAACACTGCTTGTGCTATTGGGACCATCATGGCAGTGGTGGCGGTGTTGCTGATCCACATCGACAGGAAGGCGGTCACAACCATGAAACCCATGAGAAGTCTGAAGTGAAAAGGTTTGGAAAAGGTGGTTCAGAACTCAGCGCTGCAACGCCCTTTCCTTTTGTGACAAAGCTTTGGTTACAAACGCAACGTCTGGAAAACGCTTAGCAGTTCACACCGAGCACTTCCTCTTACCCTTTACCCTTGTCTGCTTTGTGAATGACTCAGTAAGATTTAACATAATTTTTAATTTTTCACAGCTTCAGCCAATTGTGCTTTTACATTCCTAGGACTTAGGAAAGTAAAAGCTGGTATCTTGGAGCAAACAGTTCACCTCCTCAGTATCCTGCTTATTCTGTGTGTTTCCGAGGAAGACATACCATCTCAATAACACACGGTGATGTACTGTAATATATTTTGAAGAGGAACAGCAAGCTGAATTTGATCCCAAATGGTGATCAGTTTAAGCCATAAGGAAGATGATCTCTCTCTTTTTTTTGTTGTTTGTAATTTTATCCCACCTCTATTATTTAAGATTCTCTTCTTACTCATATAAAATTCTAATCCTTGTTTCAGTATTACTCTGTTATTTGTCTCAGAATTATTCTTTCGATGAGATGTAGATTATATATTAGATGAAAAGGGCTTTATCTTGTATGCATTTTTATTCTATTGCTTTGTAATTTCCTTCAGTATTCCCCCTTCTTATGATCTGAGACAAATTAAATAGGGCCATGCAGCCTCTGCATAGCTTAAAGTTCTAGTCTGGTAAACATTGGTTGTTTTCAAAACAAGCATCCCCATCTTTTCTCTTCTCTTTGCAATCAGTAAAACAGAGAGTAGATGTTTTCTGCGCTTCAGCTGTGGTCTTTCCCAATTATTTAAAGCTGTGCTTCTGACCAAGTCCAGCAGCACCCTTGTCTTTTCAGCATTGTCTCTCTTGTTGCCATTTCTCCACCTGAAGCCAATTTGGAATTCAAAAACGAGGTGCCAGGTCTGTAACACATCAGAGGATCCTCATTTGTGAGTTTTTCACAGAATCCCAGACTGTTAGGGATTGGAAGGGCCCTCCAAAGCTCATCCAGTCCAATCCCCCTGCCGGAGCAGGAACACCCAGATGAGGTTACACAGGAAGGCGTCCAGGCGGGTTTTGAATGTCTGCAGAGAAGGAGACTCCACAACCTCTCTGGGCAGCCTGGGCCAGGGCTCTGTCACCCTCACTGAGAAGAAGTTTCTTCTCCAATTTCAGTGGAACCTCCTGTGTTCCAGTTTGTGTCCGTTACCCCTTGTCCTGTCATTGTTTGTCACCGAGAAGAGCCTGGCTCCATCCTCGTGACACTCACCCTTTAAATATTTATAAACATGAATGAGGTCTCCCCTCAGTCTCCTCTTCTGCAAACTAAAGAGCCTCAGCTCCCTCAGCCGCTCCTCATAAGGGAGATGCTCCACTCCCTCCATCATCTTTGTAGCCCTACGCTGGACTCTCTCCAGCAGTTCCCTTTTTTCTCAGGCACTCACTTGGAATGTAGAAAAGCATTTGTAGGATGTGATTTGCAGGTTCACATGGAGACTACGGGCAACCCTGAGGCAGGAACTAACATCGTAAAGTCCTTCACCCCCCAGTGTTTTCACAACTGTTACTCACAGGGCTGGTCTGACACCGGTGGTAAGCAAGACCCGCAGAGCAACGCGCTTGTGTAGGTGCCAATTCTCAATGGCAATGGCCATCAGCAGTCCTCCAATAAAAAGCATATTGGTGTCCTTCAGATACTCCCTGCAGACCTGTAACATGGAACAAGGGAGAGAAAATAGTGACAAGAAGCCAAGAGAGAAGGTGTTTTCTTAGCGAGGGTCTTGTCCCAAAGACATTAGCATGCAGTAACTATGGATTGTATCTAAACGGCGAATTTGCCTTGATTTCAGATTAGCAGCTCCACCCAGAGTTCACTCTGGGCTCATGCAAGGTCTGTTCCCTGGAGAGAACAGCCCATTCCCTGGGTAACAATAGTGCAATTTTCTCCTCTTTGCACCATGCTCTGGAAATCGCCCTGGAAATAATCCCAGAATAAGAGAAGCTAACCAATAACCACATAGGCAAACACATAGAGAGTAAGATCTCTTACTGTTGTTGAATCCATGATGTTCATTACGGGGAACAGCAGGACAGGAAAGAGAGCGGTGACAGCCAACGGCAAGGCTTCTGTGCACCAAAACAGTGCCATCACTATGATAACGTAACCACATTCGGCCTCCTGACAGAAGAAGTACACACAATCAGAACAGACTGTACATCTCACTTGGGCTTCAAGAGGGCGACAGCCCATAATTATATTCATTGCCTGATAAAGGGATTTGAGAAAAGGTTATTTTCTATCTTTCTCTCCTGTCTATCCTCCTACCTATGCAGATCCTAATCAAATGACAAACTATTCAACAACCTTGTCAGAACTGAGAGGAAAAGATTGGGGCCTCCTGTGGGGAAAACCAAGAAACTTAGGGAAAGAAAGAAACTGATGACTTTGAACCCTTCATGATAAGGGATTGGCAATCCCTGCACAGACTTCTTGATTTTGCTGATGGTAGTATTTTCTTTTTATATATTTCTAGTTTTGAGTGGCAGAAATAGTCCCTGATCCAGTCAAGGTTTCTCCACCTTTTTCTCCACGTGTTTCAGGACACGGCCCAGGTGAACCCCACCTAATTTCAACAGCCTGGATTCCTTGTACTGTAAATACATTTATTTTTCATTGGATATTTAGCTTAGTACAGACTTCAAAATGTTCACTGACAAACTGGTCACAGAGCAGTTTCAGCTTCCACTGACTGTGACTTGTTTCTCTGAAGAAAGTATGATCCCCTATTTCGTGTTACTCTTTCTCTGAGAAAACATTGATATAGTTCTGCCTTGGACAACTACTCCAAATTTTAGGTAAAAATCTTTCACTCTCTTCCATGCGTTAAAAAGATTCAAAATAACGTGTCACAACAGAATTTTTTTTCCTCATTGTGAAAATAGCACAAGAAGAAGCAAATCCAAAGGAAGAAGAAAGTGGTTGTATGGTCTTGGATCAAGAATATCCACTAAAATACACTGGACGGTATGGATGAAAACGTTGTGATGCTTACTGAGAAAATAATGAAGAGATGGAAATTGTAATGGCCAGACTACAGAGGATTAAACCAAGGAGCTGGAATAGGGGCTGGCAGGGTCAGACTTGTGATGCTTTAGAACGTGCTCAGGACTTCTGACCGTGGCTGGTGAAGGGAAAGGATCAACTGGGGAGCTGAGTAGCCCGGAGGAAAGAAGGAGATTGCAGTCTAGGTGGTAAAGTACCAAAGCAGCAGGGTTGGAGAAGTAAAGCTGGAAGGGACTCATGAAGAGATGAAAAGATGCCTTTTTGAGCCTTAATTTTGACAAAGCTGTAAGACTCTTAATTCTACATCCCATCAAGCACTGAAAGCAATTCTCCATTTTGATGATCCTCTTTTTCCCATTTTTGTTATTAAGAGACCCTAGCAGGGCTTTGGAGCATGTATCATAACCACAGTGCTACCCTCTTCCACCCTGCTGTGAACAGGCTCTCAGTAAAAGCTGGAATAAGGCTTTTACAAAGACAGTTGTCCCGTAAGGACATTCCTCTGTCTATAGACAGAATTTTTAGCATTGTCTGCTCTCATTTATAGCAGTTTCCTGTCCAGTGCTCTGTCATTATAGGACAGGTTAACAGCTCCACAGAGCAGAAGAATGTGAAATTCCATCCTGTAAGTTGTCTGATTACACCTCTGCATGCTGAGGCACCAGCTTTTCCTGCTCAGCAGTACCGAGATGCACAATTCTAACACAAGAGATAATCTTACAGATTGCAAAGGGGAAAGTCCGGGGCATTTAAAATTTTTGTGTTGTAGCTGCCTACATAGAAACCAGAAAGGGTAAATTTTAAGAAGGAATCAAGACTGCCAAATCATTCCACAGGCAGTACCAAGGACTTATTGTAGGGTAACAATGGCTCTAGCAGGTAAGCTTGAATTTGTGACCTCGGGACAAAAAAACCCCATATATAGCTCTCTTTCTGGCTACTTAGAACTTTTCTGATCCAAATCTCTTTTAACTTCAGTAACTCTGTTGCGTATGGAAAGTTAACAAGCAAAAGAGTGCTTTTTCTGGTTTTCTTCTTAAGTAAGCTTTTAAGTGATAGTTTAAGCTGTTTTATTTGCATAGCAAGAGAATAAAAGGACATGCCCGATCAGCCACCACACTTCACCTCAAGCCAGTGCCACTCCATCGTTCCTGCTTGCAATCCTCTGGTTGTAGCTCAAAAATCTCTGATAACACTGAGGAAAAGAGCTGTGAGGGAGAAGGAGCATTGGGACAGGCTGCACAAAAAGCCAGGGAAGAGCTGGCAGAGTGAAGAATGAAGCTTGGAGAAGGAGAAGAGAAGCTGGGAGTCACCAGAGACCAAGAGACCAAAGAGCAGTGACAGGAGAAGAGGGTTGGGACGAGCCATTTAATGATGCTGGGCCTGCACCAGGAGTCTTGAAGACCAGAGATTAGATCTGACCGCATGAAGAGATTAGGAGTGGGAGAAATACATCGGAGTGAAGAAGGAGCAGAACGCTGGCAGTCTGCCTGCTCACAGCGCTGTATTTAAATGGTCGATGTCTCAGAAATACCTGCCTCACAGCTACAGGGTTTTGTATTATAGTAGTTCTAGTTTTGTAGTTCTGTGTCTATCAGAATGCCTTGTCCATCTGACCGAGAAAAAAAATACCTCTTCTATGTGGCAACGACAAGAAGGAAAAAATTAAAAGAGGATGTGGACTGGATACTTTCAGAAAATCAGGAGGATTAAAACTGTGCCTTAGATTGTAGCTTAGGTTCATGCATATGAGCTTCAGCATAGAAAGTCCTTTGCTAAATCACTTCGCTGCAAAGCAAAAGTTACTAAATTGCATGTCTGAGCAGTCTTCTAGGATATGCAATCACAGATGTATCTGTTGAACCATTTGTGTCCCCTTGCTTTTATATTCCCCCACTATCAGTAGTCAAAGGGGTCTGCTCAGAAAAGAAGGATCTTCAAGCAGTAAATGAAGTGCCTCTGAGAAAGAAACCGCACATTCTCTTCAGCTCTGTCACTTTAAAGGAACAGCTCTAAGGAAAGATTTGGCTCTCAAATTCAATTTAAAAGTTCTTACCTTGGTAGGAATAGCCAGAGGCAGAGGAAGAAACAAGAGGGGTACAAGCACTATGATCAGGTATTTCCTGAGGGCCAGGGCCATCTGCAAGAAGCCGGCCATGGTGCTGGAGCTAGCCCAGTTCTGAAAGGCCTGAAGTCTGCTGCTGGAGACTATATAAACACTGGGGAATATTAACCGTTGACCTCAGGAGGTTGGGTGTTGTTTTTGGAACTGTAATCGGAGAAAGGAGGAAGAGAACAAAGAAGGGAGGAGACAGCGAAAGTGTGTCACACCAGGAACTTCTTAAGACAATCTTCCCAATAATTGGTAAATCCAGGAGATAATTAACTCCTTGTGGACCAAGTAGGCTTGTTAAAAGCATCCTGAAATGACCTATGATTTTTTTTTCTTTTAATTATATTGACAATGTAGAGATTAGAAACATCTAGACAATACGTTATAGAAACATCATTGTATCCACTGAGAAATTAATTGGGGAGCAAAATGCTCCCGTCACCAGATGCCACATCAAGTCCCCATGCAGAAAGGGCCCTACAATCCTTACCATCCTAGGGCACTGGCACCTATCTCTGTGTGCTCCAAGGATGCTGTTTGCTGCTACTCCAAGGGCAATAGGGGAGATGTTAAGGTCTGGTCAGAACCCAGTTCCTGCCACATGCAAGCCCAGTGTGTTGTAAGACTTGGCTACAGTGAATTGCTTTGCAAACATTGGGCTTCTTTTTTTTTGACCTTTTTTGATCTTGCAGGTTTATGGGCACAGCTTTGGTAGCGTGTGGGGTGTATTGGGAAAAAAAAAAGTAAAATTACACTGGGAATTTACCAGCAATTCTTGTCCCAGTTGCAAGAAACTTCCAAAATACAAGCGGTGAACGACTTGGTTCTGTAAATACCCAGCAATGGAATAGAAGTTTTTAATTCCAAAGAGAGTATCTTGTTAATAGCACTTTGATATCTTTATTTGGTAGATCATGCAAGCGCATGCTTCAGATAATGATGATAACGTTTCTATTTTATGGGTATAAATGATCTCAGCTCTGTTTATAGCTTACTCAAGCAGAGAGAAAGGGAAAGAGAAGCACAGACGTTAGGTCATCTGATGTCAGCTCCACAGAGAGCTTCTGCTCTTTCTCTCTCATCCCTTTCCTGCCAGGGCTCGCTTTCTTTTAATTATGTGCTGACTGAAAAGCAGTGGAGCACCAGTTGTCGGAGCTGCAAACTCACAGCTCTCTTGCAGGCTTCATTTAGGCGTATTGCTCTCAAGAAACAGCACCACGTTAACTGCCAAGCACCAGCTTTAGCATTTCACCCATGGTAAAAAAGAATGTGAATTATATTCCCCCCCCCCCTATTTTTGGACCCACTTAATGTTGAATTAGTGTCTGAAAAGGTGCAGTGAAATTCAGCCAATGGCAAAGTCATTTTTCTACTTTCTTCTCTTACGTCCTAAGGTTGCAATGAAAATCTAAAAGGGAACCCCTTGTTTTCACATCTTTGCAACACGAAGGTTGGCCTCCAGCTGCGGCCCTGCCTGTGGGATGGAAGTGACGATGTAAAGGACCTCAGGTAACAAATCGAACAAATCGTGCCTGTTCTTCGAAGCGGCACAGCCACAGCAATTGTTTCCACTGCCACGTGAGTCCTGCTGCTTTCAGAGATGCTATAAATGAGCTCAGTAAGTGTATTACTGCAAAAGTAACGGTTTCAATCTTCAGCAGGGCTTGGTAGGGCTTCCCCTGTATCCCTTTAATGGTGTCCTGGTGCCCTCTGTGGTGCCCAGGGAGTGATGCCAATTTACATTTATTTGGAACTACCTGAGTTTATACAAACGGGTTAATCTAATACTCTGAATTGTGTTCTTTGCATTTAAAGAACAACTTGGTCTTTATTTACTGGTCTGCTCTTCAAGGCAGGCCAAACCTAACAGGAAACCCCATAGCGCAATCAAAACTTCTTGTGTGTTACAGTTTGTAAGTTATTTTGTCCTTGAGGAAAAGAAGTATTTTCTAAAGTGAATTAATAGAAACAATTACATATTGCTAACTGCGTTTCTCAGATCGTAGCGCATTTAAAATGTTATAACTTTTGTTCAGATAGAAGGAAAAAAATCAGGGCTTAAGTTGACATTTCTCTAAGCATCAATAAACACCACCACGGGGGGTGAAAGCTGCTGTCCGTCACGCAGAGGCACAGCCGATCCCTCCTCCTTTCGCAGAGGGAAGAGCGACAACGGGGCTCAAACCCCCGCTTCCCTCCGCTGCCGGGGCGGAGCGCGGCGGTGCCGGGGCAGCCTGGCCCGGGCGGGGCTCGCCGCTCCTCCGCC
>NW_010175775.1:0-3648 GCF_000695765.1 Mesitornis unicolor
CCCCCAACCCCCCCCCCAAATCAAAAGCGGAGGAAACAGAAAAGGGGCGTTTGGAGCAGAAATGTATTTGAAATAAAAAACGGCACAGAGACACAAAACAACCCCAAAACAACACAAAATAACCCCAAAAAACCCCAAATTAACACAAAAACCAACGGAAACGACGATGGAAAACGGGAAAACAACCCCGAAACGTGGGAGGAACCAACATTCACCCCCCAAAACCCCCAAATTCACCCCAAAATCACCCCAAAATCGCACTAAAAACCACGGAAAACCCCAAAATTCACCCCCAAATCACCCAAATTCACCTCAAAATCTCCAAATTCACCCCAAAAAACCCAAATTCACCCCAAATCCACCCCAAATTCACCCTAAAAACCACGGAAAACCCCAAAATTCACCCCCAAATCACCCAAATTCACCTCAAAATCTCCAAATTCACCCCAAAAAACCCAAATTCATCCCAAATCCACCCCAAATTCACCCTAAAAACCACGGAAAACCCCAAAATTCACCCCCAAATCACCCAAATTCACCTCAAAATCTCCAAATTCACCCCAAAAAACCCAAATTCATCCCAAATCCACCCCAAATTCACCCTAAAAACCACGGAAAACCCCAAAATTCACCCCAAAATCACCCAAATTCACCTCAAACCCCCAAAATTCACCTCAAATTTGCCCCCAAATCACCCAAATTCACCTCAAAAACCCCAAATTCACCCTCAAAACCACGGAAAACCCCCAAATTCACCCCAAAAAAACCAAAATTCACCTCAAAAACCCCAAATTCACCCTCAAAACCACGGAAAACCCCCAAATTCACCCCAAAAAAACCAAAATTCACCTCAAAAACCCCAAATTCACCTCAAATTTGCCCCCAAATCACCCAAATTCACCTCAAAACCCCCAAATTCACACTAAAAACCACAGAAAACCCCAAAATTCACCCCAAAAAACCCAAATCCACCTCAAAAACCCCAAATTCACCCCAAAACCCCCAAATTCACCCCAAATTCACCCTAAAAACCACAGAAAACCCCAAAATTCACCCCCAAATCACCCGAATTCACCTCAAAAACCCCAAATTCACCCCAAATTCACCCAAATTCACACTAAGAACCATGGAAAGCCCCAAAATTCACCCGAAATTTGCCCCCAAAACCCCAAAATTCACCCAAATTCACCCCCAAAACCCCAAATTCACCCAATTCAGCCCCCAAACCCCAAAATTCATCCCAAAAGCTCTCAAATTCTCCTCAAAACCCCCAAATTCACCCAAAGTTCCCCCAAATTTACCTCAAATTCACCCCCAAACCACGGGAAACCCCAAAATTCACCCAAATTCACCTGAAAACCCCCCAAATTCACCCCCAAACCCTCAAATTCACCCAAAGTTCACCCAAATTCCCAAATTTACCTCAAATTTACCTCAAATTTAGCCCCAAAATGCTGAGAAACACCAAATTTCACCTGAAAACCCCCAAAATTCACCCCCAAATTCACCCCAATTCCCAAATTTACCTCAAATTTACCTCAAATTCACCCTCAAAACGACCGGAAACCCCAAAATTCACCTGAAAACCCCCAAATTCACCCAACGTTCACCTGAATTCCCAAATTTACCTCAAATTTACCCCAAATTTACCTCAAATTCACCCCCAAAATGCTGAGAAACCCCAAAATTCACCCAAATTCACCTCAGATTCACCTCAAAGCCTTTGAAAACCCCAAATTCACCCCAAAAAACCCCCAAATTCACCCAAATCTCCCTAAATTCACCTCAAATTCACCCCAAAACCCTCGACAACCCCAAATTCACCCAAAGTTCACCCAAATTTACCTCTAATTTACCTCAAATTCACCCCCAAAACAACAGGAAACCCCAAAATTCACCTGAAAACCCCCAAAATTCACCCCCAAATTCCCAAATTTACCTCCAATTTACCTCAAATTTAACCCCAAAATGCTGAGAAACCCCCAAATTCACCTGAACCCCCCCAAAATTCACCCCAAAACCCTCAAATTTACCCGAAGTTCACCCCAATTCCCAAATTTACCTCAAATTCACCCTCAAAACAACGGGAAACTCCCAAAATTTACCTGAAACCCCTCAAATTCACCCAAAGTTCACCCAAATTCCCATATTTACCTCAAATTTACCTCAAATTCACCCCCAAAATGCTGAGAAACCCCAAAATTCACCCAAATTCACCTCAGATTCACCTCAAAGCCTTTGAAAACCCCAAATTCACCCCAAAAAACCCCCAAATTCACCCAAATCTCCCTAAATTCACCTCAAATTCACCCCAAAACCCTCGACAACCCCAAATTCACCCAAAGTTCACCCAAATTTACCTCTAATTTACCTCAAATTCACCCTCAAAACAATGAGAAACCCCCAAATTCACCTGAAACCCCCCAAATTCACCCAAAATTCACCCCCCCCAAATTCCCAAATTTACCTCCAATTTACCTCAAATTTAACCCCAAAATGCTGAGAAACCCCAAATTTCACCTGAAAACCCCCAAAATTCACCCCCAAATTCCCAAATTTACCTCCAATTTACCTCAAATTTAACCCCAAAATGCTGAGAAACCCCAAATTTCACCTGAAAACCCCCAAAATTCACCCCCAAATTCACCCCAATTCCCAAATTTACCTCAAATTTACCTCAAATTCACTCTCAGAACAACAGGAAACCCCAAAATTCACCTGAAACCCCCAAATTTCACCTGAAAACCCCCAAAATTCACCCCCAAATTCCCAAATTTACCTCCAATTTACCTCAAATTTAACCCCAAAATGCTGAGAAACCCCAAATTTCACCTGAAACCCCCCAAAATTCACCCCAAAACCCTCAAATTTACCCGAAGTTCACCCCAATTCCCAAATTTACCTCAAATTCACCCTCAAAACAACGGGAAACTCCCAAAATTTACCTGAAACCCCTCAAATTCACCCAAAGTTCACCCAAATTCCCAAATTTACCTCAAATTCACCCTCAAAACAACGGGAAACTCCCAAAATTTACCTGAAACCCCTCAAATTCACCCAAAGTTCACCCAAATTCCCAAATTTACCTCAAATTCACCCTCAAAACAACGGGAAACTCCCAAAATTTACCTGAAACCCCTCAAATTCACCCAAAGTTCACCCAAATTCCCAAATTTACCTCAAATTCACCCTCAAAACAACGGGAAACTCCCAAAATTTACCTGAAACCCCTCAAATTCACCCAAAGTTCACCCAAATTCCCAAATTTACCTCAAATTCACCCTCAAAACAACGGGAAACTCCCAAAATTTACCTGAAACCCCTCAAATTCACCCAAAGTTCACCCAAATTCCCAAATTTACCTCAAATTCACCCTCAAAACAACGGGAAACTCCCAAAATTTACCTGAAACCCCTCAAATTCACCCAAAGTTCACCCAAATTCCCAAATTTACCTCAAATTTACCTCAAATTCACCCCCAAAACGCTGAGAAACCCCCAAATTCACCTCAAATTCACCCCCAAACCTTCGAAAACCCCAAATTCCCCCCAAATTCACCCAATTTCCCCTCAATTTCCCCTCAAATCCCCCCAAATTCACCCCCAAAATCCATGGGAACCCCCAAATTTCTCCAAATTTCCCCTCACC
>NW_010175776.1:0-1839 GCF_000695765.1 Mesitornis unicolor
CCCGGCCCCCCTGGCTCCCTGTGATGCCTTCCCCACTGTGCTGGGCCACAACTGTGCCCCCAATCCCCATGGAGGGGCCAGATGACCCCCACCCCATGGGTCAGACCCTTGTTGGGGGTTATCTCTCTCCTGTCCCTTGTCTGGGGCTGGTGCTGAGAGTCTGGCTCTCTCCTGCAAGAGGTGATGGTTTTGGGGATCAAATGGGCCGGGTGTGGAGCAGAGGGGCAGGGTCTCCTGTCTAACAGTGATGCTGTTTCCTCCCACCCCAGGGAAGTGTTTCCTCTACTGCAACGGCCTCATGGACCACCTGTACGTCTGCCAGAACGGCAACGGCTGCACCGCCTGGTACAAGGCCCCCACCCGCTTCAGTGGCACGCTGGTAGGGGCTGCAGGGACCCCCTGTCCCAGATTGGGGGTTGGGCTGTCTGCCAGGGGCTGCTTGCCCGTCTCCCCTCTCTAACCCCTCTCCCTGCTGCTCCGCTCTCTCCCCAGGATGCCTTTGTGAAGATCACCCGCTATGAAGGCATCAGGTCTCTGTGGAGCGGCTTGCCCCCCACCCTGTGAGTTTGGACCCTGCTAACGCCTGCCCAGGGGTGTGGGCATCCACCCTGAGCCCCCTGCCAGCCCCTGGGGAGAGCACTCACATCCCTGACACCCCTCCTCCTCTGCAGGGTCATGGCTGTGCCAGCCACCGTCATTTATTTCACCACCTACGACCAGCTCCGGGACTACCTGCAGGCTCGGACGGGGAGCCGGGGCCACCACATCCCCTTGCTGGCTGGGGGCCTAGCCCGGCGGGCCCTCGCCAGACGTGAGTACCCCTCCTCTCCAGGGGTCCCCCTGCGTCCTCACAGGGGGTCTCCTAGCTGTCTGGTATCCACGTCTGCCACCTGGCTCTCCTGTCACGTCACTCTGGTGGCTCTGGGACAAGACAGAGCTGATGCCCAATGTCCCCTCCGTTGCAGTGGGCGCTGTGACGGTCATCAGCCCCTTGGAGCTCATCCGCACCAAGATGCAATCCCGGCAGCTCAGCTACCGCGAGTTGGGCGTCTGCATCCAGTCGGCGGTGGCTCAGGACGGGTGGCTGTCCCTTTGGAGGGGCTGGGGACCCACCGTGCTGCGAGACGTCCCCTTCTCAGGTACGGCTCTGGGAGATGGGCTGAGGACAAGCATATGGGGCAGGGCAGCCCTGTGTTTTGGGAGGGAGAGGTTGGTGTGTGTGCGTGCCTCATGGTAGCACTGGTGTTTCTTCTCTCCTCCCAGCTCTCTACTGGTTTAACTATGAGCTGGTGAGGGAATGGCTCTGCGGGCAGGCCCGGCTGGACGAGGCCACCTTCATGATCAGCTTCGCATCGGGGGCCATCTCCGGGACGGTGAGTTTGGGGCTCTGCTGCGAGCAGGGGAATGGCCCCTTGGGGACCAAGGGACGGTGCTGGGAGGTGACAGCAGGGATGGAGCTGGGCAGGGACAGCAAAGTCCCAGCTCACTGCCCTGCTGCTGGCCCTGCAGGTGGCTGCAGTGCTGACGCTGCCCTTCGACGTGGTGAAAACCCAGCGGCAAATCGAGCTGGGGGACAGCGAGGTGCACCCAGGTGAGGGGCTGGGCTCTGGGTGGGTGCCAGGGGACCCCCTGGGTGTCCCCAAACCCTCACCCGCTCCCCTCTCGCCACAGTCACAGCTTCCAAGCCCTCCTCCACCTGGCTCCTCATGCGCCGCATCCGCGCCGAGTCCGGCACCCGGGGGCTGTTTGCAGGTAAGGCCGTGCCCCCCACCCCGGGCTGGGGTTTTGGGGGTGTCTTGGTGTCACCAAGGGCCTGACGGGGGCCGTCCTCGCAGGTTT
>NW_010175776.1:2014-3388 GCF_000695765.1 Mesitornis unicolor
TGGGCCAGGGACCCCTGCTCGGCTCTGCGGAGCCCAAGTGCCTTCGTGCTGCGCTCTGCCTCCCTGCACGGAGACAAGGCCAGCCCGGCCCTGCTCTGCACCCGCAGCCACTCTGAGGGGACATCTGTGCCTGCTGCTGTGACCCTGGGGGGACACATCCCTTGAGGCTGGATGGATGCTGCTGCTGCCTTCACGGACACTGGCGAGGATGGGGTGCCCTGGGGGGCTCGGTGGGGCAGGAGATGGGAGCTGGGGGCTCTGGTGAGGACTAAACCCCCGGGGGCTTCTCTGTGTGCCTGCCTGGGCTCCCCAGCCCTGCTGCAGCTGGGGTCTGCTGCTCCTCGCCATCAGTCACGCACAGCGTCCCCTTCCCCATCTGCATGGCATGGGGACACGTCAGGACCCTGCCTTTGGACCTCTCCCCCTGCTCAGGGTGGCCCTGTCCCCTGGCAACCCCTGGACATGGACCCTGTGAGGGCACACATGGACCTTGCTGCTTCTCCAGGGGGGCAATGGACATTTTGGGAGCAAACTCTGCCCGTGCCCCCTCCCTTCACTACGAGGGCCTCCCCCAGTGTGGGTGCTGCCCCAGCTGGGCCCGGGACTCCAGGGGGGTATTTCTCTTATTTTCTTAAATAAAAGCAAATCTTATTTGCCTCTTAGGGCAGGGGTTTCCATCCCTGTTCCCTGCACGCTGGGGTTGTGAGAGCATCCCCATGGGTGACAGCTGTGTCCCTACTGTGTGGGCACGCTGCTGTCACCCACCAGGACCTTGCTGGGGTTTTATTGGGGGGGGTAAAGACCCCAGGACCAGCAAGCACCCCCTGTGGGTGACCTCCTGTGTCCCTGCCCTGGTGGTCCTGGGGGGTGAGATTTAGGATGCTTATAGGACCCCCTGGCATCACAGCCTGGGACAGGACCTCATGGCTGGGGGCACAAGGGGTGTTTCTGCCCCCCCTTTCCCCCTCTCTTATGGGGACCAGCTCAGCTTGCTGCGTTTATTGATTCCTTTTGCTCCAACAAGGCAGATGGGGCTGAATTAAAAACCAAAAAATCACCCAAAACAACCCGAAACCCAGGGGAGGATGGGGAGGAGGAGGAGGAGGGTTTGTGGGGAGGCTGCTTATCCCTGCTGAGGGGATGTTGCTGCAAGGGGGGGACCGCTGGGCCCCAAAAGGAGGGACAGCCCAGACCCCTGCTCTGCCTGGGTGCTGGGAGGGGACAGGGGAGGCTGGGCCCCCCCAAAAGGGGGCACCCAAAGGAAGAGCAATGCCTGTGGGCCGAGTGGGACATGGGGGCAGTGCCCAGACCCTCGCCCTTGGAGGGGTTTTGGCCCTGTCCCCCCTTCCCTTGCTCCCAGTGTCCCCCCCCCCA
>NW_010175777.1:0-11194 GCF_000695765.1 Mesitornis unicolor
ACCAAGCTGGGAGGAGTGGCTGACATGCCAGTGTTCTGCTGCCATCCAGCGAGCTCTGGACAGGCTGGGGAGGTGGGCAGGGAATAATTTAATGAAATATAACAAGGGAAAGTGCAAAGTCCTGCATCTGGGCAGGAATAACCCCAGGTTCCAGTATAAATTGGGGAAAGACCAATTAGAGAGCAGTGTAGGGGAAAGGGACCTGGGGGTCCTGGTGGACAGCAGGATGACCACGAGCCAGCACTGTGCCCTTGTGGCCAAGAAGGCCAATGGCATCCTGGGGTGTATCAGGAGGAGGGTGGTTAGTAGGTTGAGAGAGGTTCTCCTCCCCCTCTACTCTGCCCTGGTGAGACCGCATCTGGAATATTGTGTCCAGTTCTGGGCCCCTCAGTTCAAGAAGGACAGGGAACTGCTGGAGAGAGTCCAGCGTAGGGCTACAAAGATGATTAAGGGAGTGGAGCATCTCCCTTATGTGGAAAGGCTGAGGGAGCTGGGTCTCTTTAGTTTGCCTAAAAAACCTTCTGAAACTCTTCAAATGGCCAACTCAAAATGCTATTGATAGGCTAAAATACTCTCCTCCATTTTATCATTGTATTTTTTGTCTCTTATGCAAACTTCTTCCTGGATTTTCAACTCCATCCATCTGATCTAAAAGGAAACACTAATCTGCATGTATTCTAGAGCTGAAGCTGGCTGAAGCCACCATCTACTTCTTGTGCTTTACATGTGATATATATCCAAAGTATGCAGTGTTAAGGGATTCCAAACCACAGTCAATTGTAGCCAAGAGAGTTTCAGGAGTTCTGGCTCAGTCAGTTGCAAATTTGTATGACCTTGCAAGAACTTACATTGAGTTTGTTTAGATCAGGTCAGATTCTTCCAAATCAGAAGCAATGTAGTTGCAATGCCCTGGGAGTAATTGCAAAGCAGTTCATAAGTGCATGCAAAACTAGCTTAGAAATGCTTTTGTTTCTGAAGTAATCCCTCCTCTAGAATAAGCTGATACTTGAATTTTCAATCTAGTAAATGAAAGAAGACGAGATACTCCTTGAAAGTGATGTACCTTATACTTTGGCCATATGCTGCTTACAAGCATATGTATTATTATTACAGTTACAATAATAGATCCTTTAGAAATATTCCTGTGAGAACACAGTCTGCATATTTCTGCAAGACTGACAATCACTTCAGTGATTACCATACAAATACCCTTATGCTAACCCCTCAGTACAATTTTTATTGCAGCGGTCTACCTCCAACTGTGGAGAAACATCTGTTTTATATATGTCTGAAAGAAAATAAATACCACCAATAATGTCTTTTAAAAAGAAATGTTCCATTTCAAACAAGAACAAAGTCAAGAGAGTGCTGTGATTTGAGCCATACCAGACAGCTGACGTAGTAACTAATAATTTCTGCATAATGTATGGCCCATGTCCAGAATACAGTTCAGTAAGAACTACCTCTGGATGACAGGTAATTTATGTCATTTGGCTTATCATCAGCTGAGAAGTGAAGTGTAATTTTAAGCTGGCTGACCAGTCAGAGAAAGTATGTCTCTGAGAGGCCAGATAAAAAGGTACCTGTCCATACCTTCCAGACTGAAGGTATGCTGGTTTGTTAGCATGCCAAGATCTTCATGTGTTTTCCTTGTCCTGCTGCCCAAGAAAGTGCATGTGCAAGGTCTTGGCTCTACGTGAGTCTGCTGGGGTTTAGCAGGCAAATGAACACGTCAGTGCACAAGTATAGAATCAATGAATCATAGAATCATGGAATGGTTTGGGTTGGAAGGGACCTTAAAGATCATCCAGTCCAACCCACCTGCCATGGGCAGGGACACCTCCCACTAGACCAGGTTGCTCAAAGCAACTGATCAAAGTATATTAAAGTACTAGTTTAAACAAAATTTTTGTTTGTTTGGATAGGGAAAGGAGACAGCAGATTTTGGGGGAAAGGGAAGGAGAAAAACAGAAAAGCATCTGCTGCCTACTGTGGATAAATTAAATACATTTAAAAGTTCACTCACTTGTTTATATTTGATGTGCCTGGGCTAAATTCATGCAGCTGTCCCTTCATGAGCTATAGATGAGTGACAAGCAGGCAATTCAGATCATAAATACTTCAATTTTAGATAAAGTGAGGAAACAGAATAAATCCTGTCCCACTTTTCTGAAAGATTTTGACTATGTCACTTAAAATATTAAAAGGTCATTTATCTTTCTCATCACAAGGCTTTTATCTTCAATAACTTTTCTACTTGTAAAGAAAGCACTTTTGTCATATTGAAATGATCAAGAAATCAAAATTTTGTCATTCTTTAATATTTAAAATGCAGGCATTGCTATAAATATGCGTGCTACAGACCTGGTCTAACACTTTTTTTCTGCAATTCAGATCAGCTGTTCTTAATCTTTTCAATTATACTTTTCTTTAAGCAATCAACTTTACACAGCCTACAAAATTCTTGTGCCTGGAGAAGAAAGAGCTCTATTCTAGGGCATGTAAAAACAATAGCTGTAAGAAGATATTCCCAAACTGCCCACTCCTACAGAATTCATTTCCTCAGTACTTGTGTATATCATCGTCATATTTGCATTTAGCTTAATGGCTAGCAGAAACCTCTGTCTGGTCAGAGAAGAGGTGGAAGCGTATGTAGGTGTAGGCAAATACGTATCTAATACAGAAATGAAAGAGAAGGGGGGGTGAAATTCATAATGAGAGTGGTTCACCAGTGGAACAGTTTGACCAGAGAGCTGATGGAATCTCTACCATTGAGATTTTCAAGACCCAGCAGAGAAAGGCCATAAACAACCTGATTTGCTTAGGAGGTAGACCTGCTTGGTGCAGGGGTTCCTGCACCTGTGGAGACCACTTCCAGCCTAGGTCTTTCTGTGATTTTCTGAATTAGCACTAACCAAACAGTAACCTTCTACAGAATTAAACTACTTCTGGAGATTATCTAGCTGCTCATTTTATCTTACTAGCTTTTAACGTGGTTTTTCTGTTATGTCAACTTAGCAAAATTAGCACTCTTTGCATACAAAATGAGCCTTGTTCATATGCCATAATTACTTTCACTTCCCACCTTGCAAACTTAGGCAGACATCTCAATGATGAGATGCTATTGCTCTGTTCACAATGTCTGACTGTGCTTCTGAACATCTTTGTGGCAAGGACAAGACACCGACTTCTTGTTTGTAGAGTATTGCATGTGGCTCAGTTTACAGACACTTCCGATGAGTAAGATTCATTGGGGACAGGAAAGAAAGTAGTTTCCTCTTGCTCCTTGGCTTTTCTCCATTTTTCTTCATCTCCTCCCCCTCTACATTCTGAGTCAACTGCAGGCTTCAAATCAGCCCCTAACCTGTTTGTTCTCTGTTTTTCTGGAAGTTCTTAACCCTTTTTTATTGCTAAGGCTCACTGTTCTGCTCTGCACACTACACTTTCCAAAGGCAGCAGGAAAAATGAAAAAAAGTCACAATGGTGATGAGATTAGTTATGAAGGAATAGATCCTACCCAATTCAGACAAGAATTTCCTTGGGAGACAGTAAAGTCAAGCATCATGTGCAGCAATCTCCCAATCTCTTGCATTTTCTGTTTCTGGTGGTTGTTTTTTATTGTAGACCGAAATGTTTTTTCTCTGCAGTACATTTCTAGGTGCTAACTCTCTGTCTCTAGCAATCTATGCAATTGTTTTAATTACTCACTTTCTATAGCTAATTCAGATAATCAGAGAATTCAGATGAAAGGACTAAATCTTGAGAGTACGAATAATATTTCCTCCAACTATTAAGCTCAAATGATAATTCATGAGAGTCACAAGTGCAAAGTTAGAGTGTTTTCCTAACTGAGAAAATATTTTTCACTGGTTTCCCACACTGATAAGCTCTACCAAAGTCTTTCTGTAGCATATAGTTATATGTGACAATTACCTTTTAAAATCACACAGGCTGCACATCCTGGTGGTCTGCTCCAGAAATATCTCACAGGAATCAATACAATGTTCTTTTGTAAGTGACAGCTGAATGGAATCACTCCTAAAGTGCTTAACAGCTCACATTCATAAGGAGACACTAAAGTCTACATTTCTATTGAAAATGTCAGCATTGTTAGCTCTACATTTACAGTTTCAGTTCACAGCTGATATAGGCTGTATTTCAATGAAAATTCAGGCACTACATGAATGCTGCCCCTTAGCTCCCAAATATGGAGTCTTATCCTTCCTCAGATTGACGTTGCTGTGCTGTATGAATTGTGACGTCCTTCAGACCTGTCTATAAAGATGTTTCCATTTTCAATTAACAGTGTCAGTGTCCAGAGCATGTTTCCCTTGTTCTGGGGCTTTAGCTGACTGCATTCATGCCCAGCTCACTGATGGGAGCTGTATTGAAGAAACAGACAAGGAGACCCAACAGAGGTCCCTCTCCTTGCCTTGGGAGCTGCCTTCGTGCTAAGCTCTCTCCCTTGATCCTCACCTGAGCTGCTTATCAGCAATGCCTGTGCCTGCCCACCTACTCCGCTGATCTGGATCCTGACCCTGGCCCACACACTGGACTTTCCATCTTGAACGCACACTTGTCTGTCACAGTGTACTTGAGTGGAGGTCACTGGACTTTGGCTTACCCTGCTCACTGACCTGGTGTTCATCTTGACTTGCTGACTCGACTTCCTGGTGTGACCCTGGGCCTACCTCATTGCTGTGCACTTGTCCATAACAATAGGCACGTGGACTTGGCAATTCGAACCTTTGGCTGAACCTGGAGTCTCCCTTTCCCTAAGGGAGGAGCCTGACCTTGTTGCACCCTGACAAACAGGCAGAAGCTGAGTTACCTAAGGCAATAGCTCACTTTCCCTGTTTTTGGTCTTTTAAAGTAAAGAAGTTTTAGGTCCTGGAATTGTCAGGATTTGTGTTTGGTATGAAGTGTCAAGGAAAACTGTTCTTTGATACCTGACCCATAAAAATGAAACAGAATAGAAACTTCAGTGTGCTAAGTTTCACCACTTTCAGAGAGACAAACTTTAAAAAGTCATGCAGACAACACCACTAACATGATCTTTAAGCCAAGCAAAAGCATTTTAGTGTTATGTAATTTGGACTGCAGGAAAATCAGCCCTTAGCAGTAGTCACGATTTGTGTATTTGGCCTTGTGTCCCTACGGTACAATTGGGTTTGTTTTTTCTAGTCACTGTGAGATGTAATTCTTGTGCAGTCACTGGAAAATTCAATGGTTATATAAGACATTCAAAAAGTTGCTGTTTGAACTCTTCCTATCTGTCTTATTTTATCTGTTTGTAACTGGTAATTATGAGTTCACACTGATCTACAATTTCAGTTTCTACAGCAGTGCTTTTTAGAAGTATTTTGATTTTAGTCTGTCTTATTCTTCTACAGTAATACATTTCAAGGTTTAGGTGTAACACCAAAATATTAATAAAGTTTCAAACCAGTTGCAATATTTTTGCACTTTATTCTAGTGCCCTGACTGAAAAGTGTGGTGTAAGAGAGCAGAAAAATGGTGAAAGGAGACCAAGAAAAAAGTAAAAAAAAAAGAAATACACAAAACTGAGCATGAAGAAACAAGGCAAACCATGACTGTAATAAAGGAAAACCAGAATAAGAAAAAATAAAAACAGTGGGAAGAAGTAGGAGAATAATTAAAAAATAGAATATAAATGTTTGTTCGCTGCCCAGCAAATAGGTTAGCAAGATGTGAATTTTCATTCAATTCCCATACACTTGACATATTGTGATTGCTGAAAGACTAACAAGCCAGTGTGATATTTAAGTTTCTGACAGAAAACAAAAAAAACTTGAGTCAAATACAGGATAATAAAATGAAGAAAAATCGTTGCTGAGAAACTGCCTTTAAAACAATTAGTGGGGTTATCTGAATGGGAATTCTTATAGACTGGAGGTAAGACTAGTTGAATTTTAAGAAATGGTGGAGTCATTACTTTCTTGGGGATCTGTTTCTTTGGATAACCATTGCAAACTGGATGACCCAAGGTGTTTGAAAATCTGACTTTTTATAGATTAACAGTTTCATTTGTTGTCTCAAAGAATAAACCAGATGTGTCTGATAAGATCTGTCTTCCTTCACAGCCTGTTCATCAGCATTAATTCTGTTTCTCTTCTTCAGTTCCTCTGCTGCTGTATTCCATGGTTTTGAGGATTTTGGTTTTTTGCTTTTTTCCAGCCTCCACGCCCCCCTCCCTGGGATTATTGTAATTTAACCAGCCAGCTGTTGCATCAATTGCCCTGTTTGACTTTCTTCATTGCATGGTGGCAGACATCACCACTCTCCCAGCCCTTGGACCTCCTTAGCCACTATCAGTTATGATCAGGTGTAGTCTTCTGGCCTCAGCTCAATGAGTGAAAAATGCTGTATTAGCAGATTAGCACTGCCCCTCCCCAAAATTTATCACCTCCTTGAGTCTGTCAGCATAAATCCACATGGAATTTCCCTCTCTAACCCCAGTTTACTGAAATGGGATTTTTGACCCATTGAAAACAATAATAATGGAAATATTTAAACTAAGGAAAAAGAGCTGGTCACTGTTGCTTCCTAAACAGCTCTACTGGAGCCAGAATATCACATCTCTTCAAGTTTCCAGTCTCCTCTCTTGGTTAGCATTCTCATTTTGAGATGCTGGGAGCTGGATGAAGGATTTCTGCCTTTAGCATCTTAGTAAGCTTTTGACAGAGTCATTAGGCTGCTTGCTGTAAATTGCATCTGCCTCTGTTAAACCTAACTGCAAGTGGCACATTTGTGATGTTCAGCTCCAAGATGACTTGATTATATTGAACAGTGCACTGCAAAGTGCTGGTAACTACAGGGCTGTTAGTCTGAGTATCCCTGCTTAATAGCCTTTTGGTCCAGACAGCTATTAGTGCTGAACTGCTGTGGAAACATAGCACTCTATATTCACATGCTTCTTTAAAAATGTCATGTAGAACAACTTTGCTACACAATTTTGCTTTCTGTGCCAAATCAGGATACTATCTACCAGTGATCATAAATAAGATGGGAGGTAGATCTCAGATGGCAGGCACATGTGCTCATAGAGACACTATTGTATAAATTGCGGTCATTTGAGAATCTTCCTTCACATTTAAATTAACACCATTGTAATCCAGGATTCATTTTTTAGCCAAGAAATTTTGAATGTTTCTGCAAAATGGGACAGTTTCAGTAACAGTTTTTTTCCAGTCTGCTCTGGCTAATGCTTCAGGTAGCTTTCAGGGAACATGCAGTGAGCAGTAGAATCCCTTCAACACCACAGTATGTACAGGAAGAAAATGAACGTAGATCTCCGACACCCTAATAACTGCTCCAAAAACTGAAAACATAATAATAATAATAATAATAATAATAATAATAGTAGTAGTAGTAGTAGCAGCAGCAGCAGCAGTAGTAGTAGTAGTAGTAGTAGTAGAAATATAAAAAAGAGGGAGAGTTTCGTCTGCTTCTGTGTCTGTGATTAAAAAAATTCCACTGTGAGAAACCTTCTTTTGCACAGGTACATTGACAGATCTCAGACTACATCTACTTCAGCAAGTCTTTAGTTGTTTAGAGGAGCATTAATTGGTCTTTCATGTTAGTTATATTCTGAACCACTGAACTGCTCAGATCTGTAAATGCTGTAGCATTTCTAGACATGCTAAGAAGCAGAAATGTAGAGAACTGGGAAATACTAAAAAAACCCCAAGCATAAGCTTTGTGTGTTTTCATTAGCTGAAAACAAATAAACAAACAAAAATATTAGAATTGTAATTTTGACCATAGGTAGATGCTACTTATGTCTTGCTTCAAATATACCTTGCATTTAACCAACCAGTTTGCTTGAGTTTAAATCTAACGCTTTATCCTTGTAAGATTTGGTCCTTCAGTTTCTGATTCTTCTTATAAAACTTTTTAAAAGTTCATGAGGTATCTACTGTAAAGACTTTGGACTGCAGGTTCTGAGATTTAGAAGAATCTTTCAATGTGCTCAGAATGTTTCTTAGTCTATTCTGAAAGGTGAGTTTTTCTACATAAGTTTTCAATGAAACAAAAAAATACTATTTGCTTCCATGGCAAAATCATAGTTTCTCTTCCAGTAATCAGTTTGCATCTTTGGGCTCAAGACACAAACAATCAAGCATAACAAATAAAGTATGTTGGCCTAAATGAAAGTGAAGGGCAGTCAAACTGCAGGAGATGATAAGTTACATAAAATACAGAGGAGAAGGTACAATGTAGGCTTTAAGTTTTAAAAAAGTTATAAGAGGGATTTTTATTTTTTTAACTAATCAGGTATTCTCAGATAGAGTCCAAGAATGGTCAGAAACAAATATACAATTGAAGAGCTCATAATCTGTGTGATTGTATCATTATTTGAATTTGTGCTATGCTTTAAAAATTCAGAGCAATTAAATAATTTGGAGCAGTCAAAAATTATAAAGGACCTCCCTGTCTCATGCATGGAATTTAATAAATCAGTACAGACATTTTATTTTCAAATTGAATATTCCTTCAGGCACCTCTTCATTTGCCTTAACTGTTGAAGCTCTCTTTCAAGATTCTTAAATTGTGAAAGTAGTTATGAGAAAACAATGAAAGTTGTGTCACTTAACCCTCCAAAACCCTTAGTAGAGCACGAGCTGGCCAAACATCAGGTACCTGTCACCAGCTTCTGACAAAGAGCGGCTGACAGCTCCAAATGGAGATTCGAGGTTACAAGTAGCCTGTGACAGACTATAGCATAATTCACTCCAGTCACACAAAAGACAAATTTTGAATTGTTATATCAGCTGGAATTTGCTGTTTACCTTTACAAGATGAAGAGGTGATCAGAAAAAAACCCAAAGAACAGTGTGCAAGGATGCAGACAGCACTAGCACAGTACAGCCTCAATGCTTACAGCTGAGGGTAATACAGGCAATCTGCTACAGCTTTTGCAGCCAGCAGGCTGACTTCAGGCTTGGGTTAAATTTACTGCAAAGCTGACTTAGGTCTGATTTTGGGATGCCACCTGGTCTTGTAACACACTAAGGTAGTGACTGAGGTGAAACGTCTGCTTTAGAGCATGAGCATAATGAATTTTTATAAAATGCCTTACAGTACATAAAAATAAAAATCTTGGGAAGGCAGGAGAGGAGGCCAGAGTCTCAGTCAGACTGCTGACATCCCTTCATGTGAGCTACAATCAATCTTCCCCTCAGGGTCTTATAGGTACAATTACTCTTATAATTGCTACACAGATGTATGTGACCAGACCATGCTTAAATAAGCAAATGTGAGAGGAGGCCTCTAAAGTCAAGTAAGCAGCAGTAAGGATTTTATTAATTACTAAATTGAGGGAAATGAGGGTTTATAGGATCACAGGGCTGGAAGGAATCTCAGAATGTCTTCTAGTCTATCCCATTCCTCTTTGCAGCTAAACAGCTAAAGCTAGGTCACTCCCAAAAAGTGTTTCCCTGACCTGTTCTCAAAAGAGACCCGTCCTCGACCTTCAAATGGTGAAGGTGTTCCTTTGTTATCTATCCCAGTTGCTTCACTATCATGATCATTAGAAGGTGTTTTTTTTAATCCTGAATGTTCCATATTGCAGATTATTTCAGTGGCTGTTTCCCATGCTATGTTTATGGAATTTATTATTCCTGCCTCAAAAGCCCAATCCCTATTCACTGGTACTTTGTGGTCTTGCGAATTAGCAGTTGATGGATTTGGGCAGAAATATAACAAGTGCATCTATTTTCCTTGATGCTGAAAGCTTGTATTGCACTGCTACTGTTTATGCAGAAGTCACTAGGAGTAACGTGTGCCTCCCACATCTTCCCATAGCTGTACTTTTACAGTGGAAAAAGCTTCTATTTGATTTTTGCAGCTGCAGAAAGAAGCAAGCAAATAAGACTCAGCTGCATGAGTAAGGAAGTGGATCAGAGGAAGTACTTTCAGTCTGATTAGAAAGTAGCAACACACTGAATAAAGAAGAAAATAAAATACGTTTTTTATCAAAAAGATTCAAAGATGATACCATAAAACTGCAAAACATGAAAGAAAATTATAAAACATCCAACTTCATGGAGGAGAACATTCAATCATAATGTAGGAATTGCATGCATGTTTCAGCATATGATAATGGCAGTCTCGTCCCATGACTCTACATAAGTTTTCGCATGATTACTGTAGTGATAGGACAACAGGTAATGGATTAAATCTAAAAGAGGGTAGATTCAGACTACATATAAGGAAGAATTTTTTTTTTTATGATGAGAGTGGTGAAACAGTGGAGCAGCTTTCTCAGAGAAATTATAGATGCCCCATCCCTGGAAATATTCAAGGTCAGGTTGGATGGGTCTGTGAGCAATTTGAGCTACTGAGTTGGCAAAAAGTAATTGCGTGGTTTTTTCAGAGTAAGTGAAAGGCAGATTTTTCATGGGAAACACAAACTTTATTAAAAAATATAGTGTCAATTTTGATTGATTACCTTTTGTCATCTTTCAGGCAACTCCATGATTCAGAGGTGAAGTGGTCAGTTGAGTGGTTTCAGTCATGTCTTCCCAGAAGTTTTGGAATAGTTGAGGAATTAATAATCCAGTATTCATTAGTGGTTATTCAGTTATTAATGACCCTAACTTTTAAAATGTGGCTATTTTTTCTCACATTTGGCAAAACAGGGCCCAATGGCTTTCCTATGTGTGCCATACATTCTAAAAAATATAAGAAATATTTGAAAAATAATTAATCTTTAGACTCTCCATAACTCTTTATAGAGGAACCAGTTTTCATGCCTGTGTTTTATACAGGCAGGT
Organism: Mesitornis unicolor; assembly: GCF_000695765.1. Taxonomy (NCBI): domain Eukaryota; kingdom Metazoa; phylum Chordata; class Aves; order Mesitornithiformes; family Mesitornithidae; genus Mesitornis; species Mesitornis unicolor. Next base: position 10,800 of record NW_010175777.1, read on the forward strand.
ATAAAAACCTTTCCTTCAGGAAGGAGGCATGCATAGGAGTTCAGTTACTTAAAAGAAATGGTAAAATGTTCTACCTGTCATTTTAGGCTCTTAACTTCAAGAAAGCCTTCTCAAACCTATACCTCCTGCTCTGGAGATACTGACAGTACACTAGTGAAGATCAATAGATAAATGTTTTTCTGCCAATGGATATATTTAGCATCAGTAAGTCCTGGCAGCAGTCTTGCACTTTTTAACACCTGAAGTCACCAGGAGCCCCCTGGCATCCTTTTCTGGATGACTTGATCCAGAAGGCATCAGATCCTTTGCCCCAGCACTTGTCTACATATTCAGTTCTGGAGATGGAAGAAGAATTTACACTTCTCATCTGTCGTGGTTTAGGGCTGGGCCGGCCA
>NW_010175778.1:0-1557 GCF_000695765.1 Mesitornis unicolor
GGAGATGGGGAAGGGGGAAGCGATGCTCAGTTGCAGGATGTGGGGACTGGGGACCTCGGGGACGGGTGTTTTTTTGGAGGGTGCAGCTGGACACGGCACTGCGTCCCTCCCACCACGGCTCCTGCGTGGGGTTTGGGCATCCCTCACCAGGCCCAAAAAAGCCACGGGTTTGTTGGTCCCAGTGAGTGCAGGTGAAGCATCCGCTGCAATTCAGGATGGGGCATCACCATCTGGGACCCCCATGACTCTGTCCCACCACCTGGGATGCCCCTGGGATGGGGGTTGGGGTCTGGCAGCGAGGTCCCAGTGGTGAATCAGCCCCTTCCGATTCCCAGTTTGCACTGGGATCCAAAACTGGGGCAGGAGCTGAGCACCAGCTTGGCCTCAGCCCCATGACCCAGTGATGGTGGCCAGGGCTGTGGTGGCCACAAGCTGAGCCCAGATGGCCACAAACCCCCACCCTGAGCCATGGAGGCCCATCCAGAGGGAGATACACACCAAAAACACACACACACGCCATGGCTGGACCAAAATCCAGCACCACGCACCTGTGCCGCGAGCATCACCTTTGATCGGAGCCCCCATCGCCCGTATCCAGGAGTTTTCCAGACCTCGGCTTCAGAAATCCTCATTTCTTCACAAATCCCAATTTCCTCAGAACCAGAGGCACCGCAACCGCAAAACTGTCACCCAGCTGTGACCCAGGGGGGACATTAACCCCTGTCACACGTGGCCGAGTCGAAAAAGAGGAAGCGGAGTGGGGGCTGAAGTCCACTGAACATCCCCAAATTGCAACATCCCCAGTGGCTGAATCAGGAGGAAAATTGCTGATGTGCCCGGATCTGGTTCGGAGAAACGAGAAGAGCCCCAAAAAGCCCAGACCCCGGGTGGCTTGTGACTGGCACCATCCTGTCCCGCTGCTGGGGGCTTTTGGGACACCCTGGGATGCGGCAGCAGCTCTGGGGGTGCTGGGTGCACCCAATGCAGGGGATGTCATGCTGGTGGCATTTATGGCATGCAAACCCTTTGCACCCCAAAACACCCAGGCAGAGCATCACCTCCATGGCAGCGGTAAACATAATTCACACCCAAAAGCAAATAAAACCAAAAAAATAAATGAGAAAGCTGGTGCTGGCTGGGATGGATTGCATCCCCTCCTCTCCACACCCCAGTCCCCCCAGTATCCCCTTCTTGCACCTTCCAGTGACCCTTCCCAAATACCTCGTGAGGTGCCACGGTCTCCCGCTGCTCCGTGCCAGAGAGGACCAAATCAGGGTTTTGAGGTGAGGAAGAGGAGCCCAGCCCAGCCCTAGCGCCAAAGGCTCCCCAGGAGTGAGGGGGCTCTCATCCCCGTGCAGCCCCCGGTGCCGGGGGCGGTTTAAGGGTGCAGGGAGGAGGAAGAGGAGGACCGAGATTCGGCCGCATCCATGGCTGGGATGTTCTTGGCAGCGCGACGCCGGGCAAACAGCAGCTGGGAGAGGGTGTGACGGCAGGAGCTGGGAGTGCTGGCCCCCGTCCCGCTTCCCAAGGGGCCCCCCCTTTCCTGTCCCGTCCCCT
>NW_010175779.1:0-2691 GCF_000695765.1 Mesitornis unicolor
GCTTTCTGCACAGCCTCCGGTTAAAGCGCTCGGCTGCTTGCAGAGCTGCAGCTCTTTTTGGTATCTTGAAACATCCTCCTTGGCTCCGTGCACCCGGGAGCTGTCTCCCCATTTTTCTCACTGAGACCAGAGCCCTTCGTGCTGGTCACCACCGGGGCTGTGCTCGGGGATGTGTGTGGACGTGCAGCCGCGATGCCCGAGGAGTCCTGCCCGAGTCCTTTCGGCAGGCACGGTAACATCGCTTTACAAGCCACATTTTTCTAACAACTAAATTTAACTGTGCTAAAACTAGCACTTTCCCATGTAAGATGTGGTTCCCAAATGGCTGTGCACAGGCCCCCTGGCAGCAAGTGCTGCAGCCACGGCTGCTTCTGCGTGCCCAGCGCCCGGGACCGGCCACGCCAGGTCCCTCTTGCTGCGTGTCAGGTGGCAGCCACGCTCCGGTTGCTGGAGGTGCTGGCCGGGGAGGGAGGAATGCGGTAGATGCCTCTGTTCTCTTTTTGTGGTTTCTGACAGTTGAAACATCCCTTACAATCTGTGTTGTCTTCTCATTTGGTGCGTGAAGAGGGATGATGGTGTAGGTAGCAGCAGGGAGAGGCAGGGTCGGAGTTCAGACATAACTTCCAAAGACAGTGCAGTGCCTCCTGGGCAAGCCCTTGGACCAAGGGGGCTAAGAAGGATGGCTCCACCAGAGCCCTGGTTCTCCAGAGCTTGCCTGGATGCCTGAGGAAATAACAGGGAGCTGAGCCTCCCTGCCCCTGCTACCGGGCTGGTTCTGTGCCGGTAAAATACCCGCGGTGCATCGACAGCCAGTGCTGCGGTCCTGCACGCCGCCAAGGAGACCTGTGGTGGTGAGTGTTCCCCTGGGACCCGTCTCTGTCTCTCCAGGTGCCTGATGCCCAGGGCTGCTCCTGCAGATCTGTGCCCAGCTGAGGCACAGCCTGGCCTTGCTGGGCTTTCCTTCCTGAGGCTGGCGGATGCTCGCCGCTGCTCTCAGGAGCACTGGGTAAGGAGCGTTTGCAGCAAACAATTACCAGGGTTGGAGATCATGATCCTGGTACGTCAGTTTTCAAATGCTGAAAATAAATTGCTTGTCTGGCTTCGGGTATCGCGTGGCAGGGGGAAATGGAAACGAGAGTGCAACGGTTCTGCTGTACCATTACGGTGTGTGTTTGTCTCCAAGGCCAAAGGGCAGTTCTGGTGCTCCACGATCAAACCCTGGCGATGCTGGCAGTGCCCTGAGTGCAGCACGGGGCACAGCCCACGGAATCCGAATGAGCTGGCCCAGATTCGGTGCCGCCCCTGAACGGGGTCCACCCCTGCTCCGGTGAGGGGGGGTCTGAGCCAGCCAGGCTCGGTCTCTGCGTGAAATGCTGGTCGCTGAATAATACAGCGCTGAAATTGGCGGGCTTGTGGAAGAAGCGTGTGCTGTTTCATAGGTAAAAAGAGCCAGCTTTGTTCCTGCCAAAAAAAAAAAATGCCCTTTGCTTTTTGGTGCATTGACACTTTATAATATAATACGGTGATTTCATACCCAGGGCAGAGAAGTGGCTACTGAAACAAGGTCAATTTTAAAAACTCCCTTTCAAAAGAAGCTAGCAGGTCTCCAGGAAAAAAATGAAAAGGCTGTCGGTGGATTAAAAATAACGGTTAAAACCCTGTTTTTCCTAGCTCTGTATCAAACGATATGATATTTTCATGATTTAAAATGCAATATTGTATTTGAAAAATCCATAGTTCCTTGCTTGTGTGTAAGGGTTCTCGGAATAGGGTCATAATTTACTGTTTGTTGTGTGTATTGTCTGATCAGCTTTTTGGGTTTTTGCACTTTGAAAATGATACCGAGCTAGCAGCCTTTTCCCAGCAAATTTTATTTTTGTGCTCCTAATCTCAGTAAACAGTAAAATTTGGTTGCAGATATTGTGGGGGAATGTTCGTGTGAAACCCCTTTTGCTACTCATGGACTTTGTTTCGTTAGAAGGATTAGATTGTTCGTGGCAGCTTTGGACTTTGGGTGGGATTTGATCCGATGTTATTTCTTCAAAGTGTAATTACTTTTATATTCTGAAAGTAAAGAAAATCAGACTGAAGAAGCAGTAGCGTGGTGGTACTTGCGTTCTTTCCACACCACGTCGCCAAACAGCACTCGTACGTAAGAGCACGACCACGTACGAATTTGTGCCGCTCTCTTTTAACCATGTGGTTATGCAACTGTTTGGGTTTAGAGCAGCGCCGCCGTCGCAGAGAAGTCCGTGCACGTCCTGAGCCTCGGGCCGTTTTGGGTGATCTGCTGTTCTGAAAAACGGCCAGCGCCAGTGGGGTGGGCGTGCGTCCCGCGGGACCCCTCGCTGCGGTGGTCGTGTCCGGTGCCGCGCGGTCTGGAGGGTCCCTCGTGCCTCCACCACCGTCCGTGCCGTGGTGTTTGGTGGCTGGTGGGGGATGCGGCTGGCTCTGCCCTGGCCCTGTTGGTAGCGCTGGGAGCGTCCTGGCCAGCAGCCTCGGGGGGTTTCCTTGGGGCTCCCCCGTGTCACTGTGTCCTCGGGGTCTGTGTGGCTGAGCCCTGGGCTGCAGACAAGGGGCAGAGCTCTGCCCCTCAGATTTGGCCTCTCTGGCGTTTGCAGGGGGCAGCTCCTGTGGTTTGGTTTCTGCCCCAGAGGGCAGTGGAGGGGCTGGTCCTGCCGGTAGCCCACG
>NW_010175779.1:2722-16347 GCF_000695765.1 Mesitornis unicolor
CCACTGCAGAGACCCATCCTCCCAGTTCACCATTTATTTTTCATTTAATCGTCACTTTATTATTTGTGAAGTATGTAAAAGGAATACAACACATTACAGTATTTTTCAGTCTTACCCTTTGCAGCAGCCCTGTTTACAGACTAGCCCGGACTTTACTTTGGTCTGGCTCAGTGTCTCCTTCATGTTTCTCTCTTTCTCGGTCTCCTGTGCGGTGGCTGAGGTGGCAGTTGTGTGTTACCCCGTGGGGAAGGGTTGCTGGATGCACTTCAGTGCGATGTCAGGTCGGGTGTTCCTCAGCAGCCCGTGCCTCCCCCAGCCCCGTGGGGTGGCCGGGTGCTGGGGAGGGCTTGGCTCGCTCTTCTCCTGCAGAAGCTGTGGGTTTTCTGGTGGTGCCGTTCCTCTGATCCTCTTGCGGTGTGGTTGGAGTTCTCCCTGCAGATGGGCACCTCTGGCTCTTTGACAGCATTGTGGCGCCTTCTCCTTTGTCCTTCGAGGGCCTGTGGGACGTGGTGGGCATTGGCACGGGTGCGCAGCCCGCGGCAGAGCTCCCTTTGCCATCAATGTGACCTGGTGCACGTAAGGCACAGGGGATGCACGGTGCTGCAAGGAGGTGGGAGCAGGAGGAGGGACTGGATCAGTCACTGCTGCCGAGCCCTCGGGCAGTGCTGAGGAGCGAGGAGCCTCCTTTCTGCTGGGTGCCCATCTCAGGACAGCCTGCTATATAATGGTGACTGGGAAGTCCTTATGGGAATCATGAGAGCAGAACTGTTCATCCAGTGCCCTTTTGCAGATACCCCCTGCCCTTCTTTGCTCCTCCCTGCTCTGCCCCTCCAGAGAGCACCAAGGAAAGGAGACGTGGGATCGCTCCTTTTCGCTTGCTGACATTGCCTCACTCACCACTGCTACTTCAGGTGGGGTTTGTTAATCTCTTCCTCATTAACTATGGCTGGTGGCATTAACAACTGCAGGTGATTTGAAGCTTGAGGCCCTCAACTCACCTGATGCTGTTGATGGCCAGAAGCTTTCTGCAGCCAATGATGGGATGTGAAGGGAGTCACCATAGAAACATCTTGGGCAATAAATGGAGCCTCAGAAGCTCTGAATCCCTTTTAGCAGAAGCCTGTGTGTGAGTGTGGGCACAGGCAGTGGTGTGCATGTGGATAAGGAAGGGTGTGCGCCCAGCGGTGTGAGGCATTGGGATACAGTGGCTGCGGGAGCAAGCATGGGATTTAAACACTGCTTTGGTAAGGCAACCTTTCCCTGAGGTTCTGATTGCAAAGCTGAGTCGGAGCAGGGGTCCGTGGTGTGGTCTAGCAGGAGAGAGCCCATGCTCGCAGTTGGGCTGTATGGAGCACCCTGCAGCTCGCAGCCTCTCCCGGGAGGCAGCAGGCTGTGCACGGCGCCAGACACAGCCGCTGCTGGTGGCACTGGTCTGGTGTCTCTGATCCTCTCGACTGCCGCTGCCTTCCCCTCTAGTTTGGTGCTCGGGGCTGTGCACAGGCAGACCCCAGCTCGTGGGAGGGTCTGTGACCCCGTGCCCGCCCAGAGGAGCTGGAGCTGGGTCCCCTGGGGCATGCGTCCTGCCCTGGGCCTGCCACCTTCCCTGGCACAGGCTGGGTCCCCTCGCTGGCTCTGCACTCGGGGTCACTGCAAGCAGCCGGGGAGCCTGGGCCGCCCGATGGCCGTGGGGCAGGTTGCTCCTCTGGGTCTGAGCCCCACATGGGCTGGAGTTGGGGGGGGACGGGTAAAGGTTTGGCTGCTCCAAAGGCTTAGAAACCTCCATGGTGTGGCCATCCTGGGCCAGAAGGGTGCTGGGAGCCCTGACTAGGCCCTGGTTCTGGCACCGCTGTGGGGCAGCCGCTCCCCTGTGCGAGGCTCCTGTGTGTGCCTGGGGATGCTGCGCTCCCTTCTCCAGTCCCGCTTCCCTGCATCTCTGTCACACTGGGATTATCTCCCTCTGCTCCTACTGCAGCTGCTTCCCGGAATCCCAAATCCCCAAAATGCTGTTTCTCCAGTAATCCTTGTCATTAAAAGTGGCTCCTAAGCTCCGAGCACCCCCCTCCACAGCCAGCACCCTTACGTGTGCTCTGGAGAGGAGCGGTTTGAGATGGGCACGTACTGAAAGTGCGCAGATGAGCTTGGTAACTTGGAGCAGGGCCCTGCCCTTCACCTGCCACCCAACTCCAGTGCTACTCTTGGATCCTCTTGGATTTGCACTACTGCATTTTTAGCAGTGTGAAAACACATTTTCTCTGCTGTTGTTGTGACCCTTGGTGATGGTGTTGTGCACGGGGCGGGGGGAAGGGAATCGTTGCCCCTGTCACCAAAGGTCAAGGATGGAGACGTGAGGGGTTCCATCAGGAGGTGGACTTTGCCAGGCCCGGCTGCCTTCCCGCTTGTGGAACGCAGCTGCACTGTGGCAGCAGGCAGGGGAAGCCGAGCATCAGCAGTCCCGGGGAAGTTACAACCCTGCTTCAACTTCCCGAGTCAGACACCGCCGCTCTGCTGCAGCCGTCCCGGGATGCTCCCTGGAGTCGCTGCGTGCAGTGACGCGGCCGCAGCCGCCCTGTCCAAAGGTGGGGAGCGCCTCGCCGGGTGTCCCTGCCTGCACCCCGACGGGGAGGGGGCGAATCCTCCCGGGACGGATCTCGGTCTTGCCATGGCCGTGGCTGCGCTCGCTGCTGAGGTGCCAGGTACTCGGCACCCTCAGTGTCCAGAGGCAGGCGGCTGTGGGCAGGGGCTGACTCTTCCCGGGCTCTGAGGGAAGAGGGGTCGGGGGGCTCCTCCTCGGGTGCGTGCCGGCAGAGGGAGCCAGGCATCCTCGTTTCATATGCACAGCCTGGCATGCCAATTAACCAATTAATTTGGAAGGTGCTGTGAGAGATGAGATTAGAGCCGGGACCCTCCGCGGGGCAACGGCTCAGTTGGGCTCGCTGAGGCTGAGAAGTGACAATGTCCCCCCCAAATGCCCCCTCTCTGCGTGGCCACCCAGGCCCATCTCTGGGGTGAACCCTTGGGTGGGTTCGGTCTGGCCCACGTGTGAGACATGAGCAGCCTCCATGGCAGCCATGGTGAAGGTGGGTGCCGGTGCCTCGGTCAGCCGGGGGTGTGGGCAGCGGGCAGGCCCTGGGCACGCAATGGGCTGGGGCCGCAGTGTGAGCCCCCGGGCTGCGGGATGAGTGACCAGGGATCGGGGCTGACCCGCAGAGGTGGACGTGGCCTTGCTCTGCCTTGCCCAGGAGTTGGCAGTGGATTAGCTAAGGCAGACGAGAGCTCATGAGCAGGAACTGGGGTTGTGAAGTCCAACATCGTCAGTCCTGCCCAGAAAGGCTGTTGTGCTGGCAGATGATGCTGCTGCCTTCCTTTGTACCACAAAGCGATTGAGGCATGAAATGAAATGCAGGCACTGAACCTTCCCTAGCTGGAGTAGCAACCGCAGGTGAGCCTTTATGGACTTTGCCTGAAAAAGCTGTTTACATTTTTGTGCAACGGGAGGCTGATGTCTGGCTGGGAAGGGTGCTGGAACCATCAGCTCAGGCTTGTGTTGGCTTTGCACCAGGGTGCTGACTGCTTTGGCAAGTTGCAGATGGGAGGAGGGTGCAGCGATGGCAGTGGGCTGGGCTGGTGGTGCTGGGCTGCCCCAGGACATGAGATGGGAGCTCGCATCACGGACCGAGAGGCTCGAAGCGCTGGGCAGAGCTGGCTCACAGCCGCTCGCTGTGCCGTGGCCACTGCCTCCGGTCGATGCATTGGGAGCAGGGTCGGTCGACCCCTGCGTGGCAGCGAGCGCAGCAGCAGCGGTGCTGCCCGGGGTCTGGGGCTGCTGCGGGTTAACCCTGCCAAACAGCGCGGCACCACGCAGCTCGCTCCCGTGTGGGGCAGGGGAAGAGGAAAGCAAGAGTTAAAGCAAGAAAACCTGTGGATCGAGATAAAATTGGCTTAATAAGTGAAAGAGAAGTGGGAGAAGAGAGAAGGAAAACAAAACAAGGGATGTGAAGGCAAACACTTTCTGCCTGCCATGGGTGGATCGATGCCTGGCCACCTCCTGAGCAAAAGGTGGGTAACCCCCCCGAGCTCCCTCCTCTCCCTTTTGATTGCTGAGCCTGACATTGGGTGGCATGGTGTGTCTGGGCCATCCACCTGGTGTGTCCCCTCCAGCCCCTGGGGCACCCCCAATCCATCGACTGAGGGGGCACGGAGAGGGCCCGGATCCCGCGCAGACGCTGTCGCAGCAGCTGACACGTCCGTGTTGTCAGTGCGGTTCTGGTCACAGCGCTATCAGAGCACAGTGCCGGCTGCTGTGGGGCAGACTGCACCAACCAGACCCGGCGCAGGGCACAGCTCTCTGTGTCTGCTGCTGGAGCTCCCCTCAGCTCCGGGGCACAGCCCCAGGCAGGTTGGGTGCTCCTGGGGGGCCTTTTCCAAATCCTCGGCTGTCCCAGAACCAGCAAACCCTGCGGCTGAGTCTGTTGCTTACACCATGCATGGTGCTGGCCCTGAAAAGCTGCTGTGAAACAGAAATGAGAGGGAGGGACGGTGAAGTACCAGGCTGGGAGCCTTTTCTGTGAACCGCAGCTGGGCTGGGCTCAGGCAGAGGCAGGACGGCGTCTGGTCCTGGCTGCCGAAGGCGCACGTGCGTTTCCCTTGTGAGTGATCAAAGGCTGGGCTGAGGCTCATCTCTATCTTTTCTGTATCTAGTCCATCACTGTGCTATCTGGTGCCTCCCAAGTATATCTAGAAATAGCAATGACAGTTTTTCTTTCTCTCTTTCTAGCTGGTGCGTGAAGTGTTTGATAAGTTTATATGTTTTATGTGTTTTTGTGTGAGGTCTCTCTGTGCACCAGGATGAGGAAAGCTGTCTCGAGCCCTTGGTGCTCCCCACCACGGGGGCGAGGGCTGCACAGACGCGGTGCTTGTCTGGCTCGGTCCTGAACGTCTCCCAAGTCTGGCAGCTCTGCCGTGCTCTTCTGGTTTGGGGTTACAGTGGCTGCGTGCTCGGGTGCGAGTTTTGGTGTCGGTTCACGGTGAGGTCTGATGGGAGAGGTGGGTGCAGGAGATGTGAATGGCTCTGAGCCCGGCATGGGGGAGAATGGCTTTGGCTGGGCACTGCTTGGTTTCGGCTGCCCAGACTCTGCCTGAGGCTGCTGCCAGCCTGAGGAGGACGTTTTTTGGAGGGGGGGATGTGAAGGAGCACATCTGCATTGCAGCGCTCCCAGTTCAGCCAGTCAGTGCTTGCCTCGGTGGTGCTGGGAGTGCTGGGGCCTGGTGCTGGTGTGGATGGGGAAGGTGCCGGTGCAATTCGGGAGTCCAGCACTTCAGCGTTGGGCTGCTGGGCTCTGGATGGACCCACTCCTGCTCTGGCACACACCAGGGGCTCTGGGCATGAATTCAGATGTGGCTGTCATGAACTGAGCTGGAGAGGGAGCAAAACAGCCCAGGGAATGGGGGGACAGCAGGGTCTGCAGTGGCAGAGCGGGGCACAGACGGCCGGGGTGTGTGGGGGGGACAAACCAGAGCGCCATGGGGAGTGCAGTGTCTGTGTGCTTGTGTTGCCCCGTCTCTCCGTCCCTGGGCATGGAGCTGCTCTGGAGAAGGGTGGGCTTTCCTGGGGAGGGTCCTCGGAGCCGCCTGCTTGCCACGTTTTGGCTGTGAATGTGTTTGATGGGTACTGAGGGGCTGTGGATGTGTGGCGGGTGAGCCGGGTCGCAGGGTCCTGTGCTGGGGCCTTGGGGAGCAGCGCGAGGTGCGGACGCGCAGTGGCCCCAGGACCAGGGCTGTGCGTGGCGGTGCGCACTGCGGGTCCCTGTGCCCCTGTGCCGCTCGCTCACGTGTCCCCGCACGGCCCCGCTGCTCACGTGTGTGCGGGTCTCTCCGTAGCTCAGCTCTTCACGTGCACTTTGTCCATTTGCTTGTCTGTCCTCCCTGGTGTTGCTGTAATCTCTCTTTCTCTCTTTGTTTCCCGTGCTGCTTTGCTGCTTCTTACTTCACCATGTCCCTCTTTATTCCATTTGATAATAATAACACTAGAACCTGCGTCCAAGGCCCCAAGGTCTCTGCTTTGTGTGGATACGCGAGGAAAGGCCCTTCAAAGCCTGCGAGCTGGAGAGAGGATCCTCGTGGTCTCACATTGCCAGGCCCAGCAGAGGCAGAGGACTGGACTGTGGAACACGACCTGCGCCAGACCCGCACTGCACCCCGTGTCCATCCTGGTCCTGTTTGTGGAGTTTTACACCAAAGCCCCGAGCCCTGGTGCCTGATGGAGGCGTTGGCCAATTAATCTCCCTTCGTCACCTGCGCTCAGCAGAGCTGTGGTTCCCAGAGCTCCCGGTCCGTCCCCTCCTCATTGTGCCTTGGTGGTGACATTAAAGCGAAGCTACTTGTGGATTCTGTTCTAGTCGGCTTTGTTGACGTGCTTTGAGCTTTCAGAAATGTTCTCCTTTTCAACTGCAATTTGCACGTTTGGCCTCTGCTGAGAGCTGATGCTTCAACAAGGTGCTGAGGTCTGGTGGTTAGAAAGCTGCATTTCCAGTGATGCTGGGGCTGTCTGGTTCTGCACATGTGGTGCCCACTGCGTTTCTGCTGCTGGAAGGTCCCGTGTGGCTGCTGGATGCTGCTCCAGTCTGCAGGTACAGTGCTGGAGGAAGTGAATTAGGGTTTTTTCACCTGACAAAGTGGTTGGAGTTTCCTGGAGGGGGAAGGTGAGTTCTGTGTTTGGCTCACATCCCAAAACAGGCTGTTCTCGTTGACTTGTCCTGAGGACATGGCTCTGCTGCGCTAGCGCATCGTGGTATCAGTGATTCCGTCTTTGTCTAAGGAAGGTCTCGAAAAGCAGGAGAGATTTAACACTTGGATTTTTTTCCTCTTAAAGTTCTCCAAGAAATGTGCATCCTGGCTTTTTTCAGCCGCACTCCACACTTTTCTGATGCTTCCACTCTGGCTCTCATGGGTGAACCTTTTGTGCCTTCCAGTGCTTGCGTCCTGAATCTCCGTGCTGAGAACTGGGTTTGGGCACGAGCGGGCAGGAAAACCAAGAGCCATCGCCTGTTCCTGGGGCTTGCTGCTGTCTGCAGCCCTTTTGGTTTATGCACAGCAAAGGTCCCTGAAGCACCAGGCCAGTGTGGCCTCTGTGCCTGCCCCGTCCTCTTTGAGCAGTGGCTGCTGTCATTGCCCACCAGTGGTGAATGACACCAGGGTGGGTGCAGCAGTGGGACCCTCGGTGCTGGTCTCTGTGCAGTCGAGGGCAGAAGGAGCAGGGAGGCTGCAGAGCCCCCGCCAGCCCCTGCTGGACACTGCTGGCTGCTGTGGAGCCGCTTTCCTTGGGGTTATGTCGGGGCTGTGCTGGGACCGGCCACCACCGGGACCGGCCACCTCCTCCTGTCTTTGGATGGAGCTGTTGGAGCAGGGGTACGTGAGGATGGGACGGAGCTGTTGGAGGGGACAGCCTGGGTGTCTGGGCAGACAGGACAGAGGTGGAACAGGCCCTTGTTGCCTGCGGTGCTGTTCCCTGGTGTGATCTGGGAGAGCCGGGGTCTGCCCTTCCCTGGGGGAGCCGCGCTCCTCACCCTCCTGCTCGGGGAGGGTGGTGGGGCTGGCGTGCCGGTCCCAAACCGTCCCATCGCTCCTGCTCTGCAAACTCCCCTCCTCTTGCTGGCGATATTAGTATTCAGTTTGTGGAACGGGCTATGCAATTAACACAAAGGTACAGTCATTCATTCTGACTGGAGGACTCGTGGGATCAGATGTACTGGGGATAGGAAGCGGAGGCTTTCTGCTGGGAAAGAATGTCACAGCACAGCGGACACAGAAATGAAAAGCTATTAATAATGATCCCGGAACTTCACTTCCATCAGCTGTTTATTTAAAGGTGCTCCGTATTCAAAGCCTCCTGATTTATGTGGGCAATAACACTCACAGTCCTGGGATCACTTTTTTAAGCAAGGCTAATGGGGTGAAACCATCACACTGCGACAGTAGAGATCAAGCTGGGAAAATGATACTGGAGAGAAAAATAAACCATTGCCTAGATTATCCAGGAGCTATGCTGGGCTGGGAGCTGGTGTGAGCTCCCTGTTCCTCCAGCATTTATCAAGGCTTTTACTTCCTTTTTTCTTGTTCCTTGTGATCAGAATTTACCAGGCATGCAAGGATATAAAAATTTGATTCCACCAGGCAGGACGCTAAAGGCTCCCGGTTGTGCGTCCCAGTGAGGTTTGTCCGGGGCACAAACGCCTGCATCCGCTCTGCACGCACGGCCCCGGGGCAGGCATCGCACGGCCCCTGTCCCCATCTCTGGGCTCCCATTGGGGTCTGCTCCCTCGGGCTGGGGTTCTGCCCTCCTCCGCACCTCTGCCCTTGGCCACGTGCCCTGGGGGACACAGCCCAAACGTTGGGAGGGGGAGAAGGGCCCACTGCTCTGGGGCGAGGCCGCTTTTGGGCTGGGTGGGCCATGAGGGCTGGGCCAGCGCTGGCCTGGCTGATGGGTCTGGCACAAACTGGTGGTTTTTGCCTCTTCCTGCAGCTGCAGGGCTGGGTTGCGGTACAAGAAGGGCTTGGGGCGGCAGAGCGGTGCCAGCTTCTCCTGAATTGGCCAGGCCAGCCCATGGGGGACCCCAGTCGCTCTCACCAGTTCCCTTGGGGTGCTGGAGCGCTGGGTGTTGGCTCTGCGGAGCATCCCTGACCCTGTGGTACCCGCAGGGCAGCGAGCAGCTTCTGGCCGAGCCCGCCTGTTGTTCCTGGGGAGGTGAAACGGTGCTGGTGCCGTGGGGCTGTGGTGCTGGTGGTTGTGGTTCGTGTTGCCTGGACGCAACTCCGAGTGCTGTGCTTCATCAGAAGCCAGTAGTGGTGGTGTAATTAGTGGAACGGAGCTAATTATTCAAAATAAATAATGCATCTGTCATTAATGATGGAATGCAGAATTTAGCCTAGTGCTGTTGTCTGCAGGTTGCGTACAAGGAGGTCGCCATCTCTCAGCCCATTGCAGCCTTTATCCGCAGCTCCCCCGTGAGCGCTGCTGCCTGGAGGCTGCCCCACGGCTCCCGCGCCTCGGGCCCTGCCCGGGAGGGTCCAATTCCTCCTGGCTGTGAGGGGGGTGGGCTTTGCTTTGAGGGGTCTGTGCCTGGGTGGGCATCCCGAGCCCTGCGTGTGCCTGCCACAGCGGTTCTTAACCAGAGACCTGAGCCTGGCCCTGAGCCTTGAGCAGCAAACCAAAAGGAGCTGCTTTGACCCCCCCGGCTCAGCCCAGTGCCCTCTTGGTATTCTCTGTAGGAATTTGGGGAAACTTTCACGAGGGGTGGAAAGTTGCAGACAAGAAAGCCGTGAACATCTTCAATTTTCCATTTAATCACACGATATTGAATGATAAATAATTCATGCGTCTGCCAAACATTTGCTTAAAAGAACTCCATTCCCTCCACGTTTGTCAAAGTGTAAGAATTCCATTTTGTGGGGTTTTCTTTTTGTTTTAATCTGTCCTTTAACTCGTGTCCAGATGCCCCTGTCTGGGCTGCCAGCTTTGACCCTGGTTTGGTGGTCGGTGCTCTCCTGCCGCTGCTGCTCCGCACGGCGCAGGGAGGGCAGCAACGGCTCCTGCGCAGCCTTGGGCCGTGCCCTGCACTGGTGCTGGGGTGGAGGTTTGGGAGGTCCCTGCCTGCTCCGTGGGAGCTGTTCTGGCTCCCCATGAGGTACCAAGGACCAGCGGTGGGTGTGGTGGTGCCGGTGCCGCTGGCTTTGTCCCCGTGGCTGCGCTGGGTGCGGGGCGGCCCCGGGGTCTTGGCTCCCTCCTGGGCAGCCGTGGCTTCTCCCAGGCTGGGCAGGGGCAGCCATGTGTGGGGTCAGGGCCACGGGAAGGTGCCTCTGCTTCCACCTCCTCTCGGAGGTTGTTTTTAAAGGCAAATTAAAAGTATTGTATTCACGTAGACGAGGCATGAAAATTCCATATTTGGGAAAGAATTGCTGCGGAGCGAGACCGTTATGGCTGTAAAACCCTCTTCCCTAAGGCAGACGTTGAGATTTTCTTTGCAATTAAAATTTCTTTGAAACTTGGACCAAAGAAGATTTGGAGGAAAAAAAAATCTCCTGAACTTTGAAAGTACTTTTTTCCAGACAATGCTGGTGTGAGAGCTTTAACAAATGATGTTACCCCCCGCACGTCTGATAGCGGAAAGTGGCTGAACATGAGAAGTCGAAAGGTGGTGAACAGCCCTTGCTCTGGTAGTTGCTGCATCAAAGGGGACAATAATTAAACTCAGAAGAGGGGAAGCGGATGTTTAGTCCTGAGCATTGTGTAGAAATCCCTGCGGAAAACCAGCTTTACCTGGGCTGTGTGCAGGTTGATCTGGGGAGAAAAGCAGAGGCAGAAGTCACCTGCTGGGAGAGCAATTCCAGGGAAACAGGAGGGAACCCAGAGATTCACTTCAAGAACGGGCACAACAAAACTTTCACTGAGTATAATGGGCTTTCGGCCCTGTTGCCAGAGCTGAGGCTGGGGTGACATCAGTGAGAAAACTTGATTTTATCGTTATCTGCCTCTCTTCTGTGCTCTGTGCCAGGGCTGAAGACCTGCTGAAAGGCAGATTGCTATCAAACGCTGCTCTGCACAGTCTGGGCCTGCACTGGGATGTGTTCATCCAGTAACTGTGGTTACACTGTGTGAGTAAAAATGAGTGATTTAAATGTCCTCTTTCAGAAACCTCTGCAGTTTTGACTCCTTTGTCCACTTATCTCCAGCATTTCTGCACACTGTGATGCTCTGTGCCGTGCAGATCGGTATCTCCAGCCATCTCTCAATGGGTGAAACGCGCTGGGCTCTGGGCAGGGGGCTGGGTTGGATCTGCAGGACGTGTTTCGGCTGGGGATGCTGTGGGGCTCCAGAGCACGCGGAGGTGAGAACCTGAACACCAGTCTTGGCTTGCAGTTGCTCTCTGTGGCACCACAGTGTTCTGACACATCCAGCTTTGTTTTATCTGAACATTGGGCCTTAAATGCCACATCACCCATGGGACCTGCTATGGCACGGGGACCTGCCCTGCAGTGGCTGTGACCGTAGTCTGTCTCGATGTGAGTGGGACCGCACCTCTGCTGTCACCAGTGCTGATGTCCTTACAGAATTAGCGATGCACGTTAACGTGTTCCAGCCACAGACGCTCGTTTGTGGTGGAGCAGAGGGCTCTGGAGCAGCAGTCGGGTTGTTTTAGTCCCTGGTGTTTTAGGTCTGCAGGACCCTGCGGGGCTGAGGGCTGGATGCCCTGAGCTCCCCCTTGTCCAGCCCAGAGGGACGATGGTAAAAAGGATGCTAGGGAGGAGCTGTGGGAAGTTACGGGGACGCAGGTGGGTGCTTGGCCGTGGTGCAGGGGCCCACCCCAGGTCTGGTACTGAGGAGCGTGGTCAGAGGCAGCATTTGGGACATGCGATGCGCTTGCCATGGGGCCTGTTCTGGAGTTGATGAATCTCATGTCTGGCAAGATTGCCTCCTCCCTGTCTCTAGATTGCATGGAGAAGTTCATAAAAGAAGAAAAGTATCTTTGCCTCATCTTGTCTTACAATATCCAGTAGAGAAAGCGAGCTCCAGAGAGCCTGAGTTCATGTCTTAGCCTTAGGCCTGGAGATGATGAACCATCCTAAAGCTCTGCAGCAGCCTTGCCATGCTTGTATTACCTCTGAGCAGCAGACAGCAAAGCACGCTCCAGCCAGCCCGTCCCTGCTCCCGGGAAGGGGAGCATTAAGTGGATTTGAATTCTGTTTAACAGGAGGAGACGTGGTTTTGCACCGCAGGCTGCGCCGTGGGCAGTGCTGGAGGGGAGCTGCCCTTGGGGCCATTGCAGGCTGCTTGCTGCCCTGTCCTAGCAAGGCCTGGGGCTGTGCTGCCCACGCGATGGGGTGCGAGGGGCCGGGCTCCCTGCGGACGTGGACTTGGGGCTGGTGCTGGTGCTGTCCCCGGAGCCGTGGCTGTTCCTGGCGGTGACACAGCTGGACCCTGTGCTGGGCTCCTGGCTCCCTGTGTGCAGGGGGCAGAGCTGCCTGGGGCTCTCGGGTAAAGGCGCATTGGGGTCAGGAGGTGCTGGGCAGAGAACGGAGGGGCCCGGTTGGTGCTGGGGGCTGGCCCCACTGTTTGAAGAAGGTGTCCAGGTAGACCTGTGTGTCTGGGGAAGGAGCTCGCGTGGAGCTGTGCTCTTCCTGTGCTCCAGCAGTGAGGCACATCTGACTGCTCAGCAGGAGCTTTTGTCCTCCTGACTCTGACTCTGGGTCGTCTCCACAGATGCTGTAGTCCTGCCTGTTGGCAGCAGCACTGCAGACAGCTGACAAGGCTGTGTCTGTGCTCCACATCCATCTCCAGCCTGCCTCTTGCATCTCCTGGTGCTCTTCTCTCCGCCCTCGCTGAGTGCTCGGTGCCAAAGCTGACAACAGCGCTGGGCCAGCGTGGCTTCCTCCTGACTGCGGTGAGAGAGCAGCTCCAGCCCCGCTCTGCCATGCGGGGGATGCGGGCACCCACGGCTCTTCCCGACAAAGGACCCCTTTGTCGCTGCGTGGTCTGCCTGGGGGCAGTGAGTGTGGTGAGGAGCAGCACCAGAGCCCACGGCTCCTGGTTTTCAGCAGCGAGGTTGGGCTTCTGCCTGTGAGTGCTGGACGCAGCTGCTGTCCCCTCCCTGGAGACCGTCCCTGCTGTGCTGCTGCCTGCTCCGGCCTTGTCCTTGCTGGGTAACGGGGCTGGAGCCGGGTACCTGGTGCTCCCATCTGAACTTGTTCTGCAGAGAGCGAACGGAGCAGGACTGTGGGGCCAGGACTGAGCCATGGTCTGCCCAGCGACCCTCCTGCTGCAGCCCCCGTTTCCTCGTTCCCTTTGGGGTGTGGGTGTGCCATGGGAAAGCAGGAGGAGACCCAAGCTTTGGGGAGCTCCTCCTGGTGCGTGGTGCTTGTTGTGTGGCTCTGCCTCCCCAGGGGTGGCACAAGCCGGGAGCTTCTCTTGCCTTGCTCCCCAGCAGCTTCTGTAGTGTTGTCGTGGCCGCTCTGAGCAGACAGAGCCGCACTGGTGCTGGTGCAGGCGGTGAGGGGCCAGGGCAGCGCATCCAGGCCTCAAGGAGGGAGGGCTCCCCTTCTGCTGCCTCACCTCTGTCAGAGCTGGCGGGGAGCTCTGTGGGTCCTGCTGACCACGAGGGCTCATCTGCAGGGAGCAGGGCTGGCGTGGCAAGAGGCTGCAGGCAGGGGAGCACTGGGGAGCTCCCCTGGCCTCTGACTGGGACCAGACCCCTGCTCCTGGGCGCTTCCGTGCTGGCAGCGGCGCGTTTGGAGGTGCAGGGCTGTGCTGTCACTGCCTGTGCCTTCCCCCTCCCCCTGGGCACCAGCCTGCATTTGTAAAATGAAATAAATATTGACACGGGCGGGATGCTATTCAATTTGTCCTGATCACTGGGCTGCGGTGAGTTCTGACAGAGCACAGTGTAAAACATAAGCTCAGGATGTAATTTCTACTGTCAACATGATGTACAGTATGGCTGTGCCAAACGCACACCGGCAAACGGGCTCTTGTGGGGAGGGAGGAGGGGGGCGCTGATAACTGGGAAGCGAGGATGGCAGCGGCCGGAGAGGGGGCATCGCCCCGGGCCCGGGGCTGCGAGGGCCGGTGCTTCACT
>NW_010175780.1:0-3095 GCF_000695765.1 Mesitornis unicolor
GCAGGTGGGGAGCGCCCATCCCCTGCCCGCAACCTGACGGGGTGCCGGGACACCCGGAGGTGCCGGGGCACGGGGGTGGCGGCAGGCAGCGCTGTTTGCGGGTTTGACGCAGGTACAGCCCTTGGCTGCTCACCCGCCCCTGGCTTGTAATGTTACTTCTCGGGTTGGTTAAATAGGTTGGAAATTTAAAGAATGTTTTGATGCTGGCCAAAAACCTACTTTTATTTGTGTGAGCAAATATATTCAGTATGATAGCAGTTTGTTTTAAAGAGTGAGGTGATGGAAGCAACATCCTTTCGTTATCCTCATGTGTAAATATGTTTCAACAGTAACTACTTACCTTAGGGCCTGTCAAACAGGTATGGTTTTCCACCCCCTGAATATTATAAACCCTAGGGTAGATATTCCGCTCCGCTATAATTCTTACCACGAAAGTGACTTCCATGCGTACAAGACATTTAATATTCTAAACTGGTGAATGTACACACTGCAGACACTGAAGCGCAGCAAACCCCCAAATCCCCAGCGTCTTACAAAAAAAGTTATACTGCATTTGTTAACAAGTCTATAAAACAAATTTAAATTCACATTGACATGAAAGCTGTAGGAAAATGCCAAGCAGCAATCAGATCTATCTTAAATTTAACCCTTTATGAGTGAGTGTATGGTTGCATAGTGCTTCACATATTATTGGGTTTTGTTGATACTAAACACAGTGTTACTGATTCTATGTGATGTATTGCAGGAAGGACTTTTTCTCCACCCTTCTTTTTTCCCCTTGGTTTTGCTTATCTATGAAGGAATGGTTATTTTACCTTGGAGGTATCAAGTGTGTTTCTGAGAGAGCAACCTATGACATAACACTCAACTAAGTGTAACTTCATTCCTACAAGAATTTCTTAGTGTTCTTAAAATTTTTGTGGACCGGGATTATTTTTCCTTGAGGTCAGCTGAAAACACTTTTGTGTTTTCTGGAAGAAGAAAAGTATTAGACCCTTTAGAAGTCTGCCACTTTATTTATTTAGTTCGTTATTTTCTCCTGGAAGTGAGCTCTAGTGTTGTTTACCTCTAACTGAGAGTCCTGTTTATTTGAAACGTGCATCAGTTTGTGTTTTGCAGCTTACTTTATTGGGTGCATATGTGTTTGCTTTGTCACTTCTCACTGATTTTCTGTGTAGTAAACTGCTTTAGATTGAAGATTATTTTTTTTTTTTAATTTCCCAAAGTGGTAATAGCCATGTGGCAAATATAACAACTTCAGTGTTTCTATTGGACTGAAAATATGTACCACTTACTGAGCTTTAGTTCTTAAAGTTTCCTGTTCATAAAACCTAGAATAATACCACTTCCTTGATATTACTTAGTTTCTTTATGAAATCAAAGCAAGTGTGGGTTGGGTAATACATCAATTACATTTTAAATGGAAACTGTTGTCTTGCAGGTAGAGGAAAACAATCCTCTCTGGTTCCTGAATTCACAGCAGTTAAGGAGCTTGGTTAGTCAGTCAGGGTGGCATTTTGCATGCGTGTGGTGTAAAAGTTGCATCTGATTTTTTTTTTTTTCCTTAAACTGAGAAGCCATACAATCTGCAGTTTGAGTGAACTAATCTGCCTGAGAAAAATTAAGAACTGGTAGCAGTTAAGATAGTAAGCTGGTTGATAAATAGTATTTTAACATGACATTTCACTCAAAATTCCCTTGCAGAGGAGTGCTTTGTGTGCTAAAAGTCTGTCACTAGCTTTATTTTTTGCCTTCTGACCTTGAAAATTTGGGAAGACAAGTTGAGTAACTTGTCCATCTATTTAAAATGGAAATAAAAGTGTTCTTTCAGTTTTTTTGTTTTAGTCTTATGATGTTGTGTTTCTGAGCAGGAGCTGGACTGGCTTTGTGCACGGAATGTCACACATCAAGTCCTTTCTAGATTAGGTGCATGGGACAGAGGCAAACAGAAACAAAGAGGAGGCCTTCACAGTTGGGTCTCTCTCAGGACCTCTTTTTTTAAAATTACCTTTTTTCCTAGTTTTATTTCAGTAATTTAATGTTTTTCTTTCAATAAATCTTTTCCATTATTTTTTATATAAAACACACCACTTTTGTATTTTCAAGATGTTTTATTTGAAATAATTCACGATTTGTCTTGCTTCACAGTGCAATAAGCTGCACAAGCTCTGCATAATGCTCTGTGTTTAGATGTGTTTTCTTTTTGTCATCCTGATCAAAGCTTTTGGGTTTTGTGGCTTTTTAAATATAACACCAAAAATGTCTCATGAAAGCTTGAGGTGAACATAGACAACAAACTGACAGTAGTAATTTCAAGTACTCTGGTAATACATACAGTGTGTTCCTGCCCAAAATTGTCTGGGATACAGCTGAAACAGTCTTTGCATAAAAGTAAACAAACAAAAATTTACATGAAAGTTGTTTTCTTCACATGGCACTGTTAAATGGGCAGCTTGGTAAAGTGGTAAGCTTCGTGAGTCACGATGTTGTGAGACAAATTGGTGGTATGTTATAGGCTGTTCGTATAACGTTAATATTCCATTGCATAACTTTAAAAGTAAGGACTTGTGAGCTTGATTTTGGAGGGTGTGGAAGCATGGGTGGATGTTCCTGGTGTTGCTGTGTCATGGTGGTACAACAGCGTACAAAGTTTAAATTGAAATATTCAAAGGAAATGTTTTGTTTTTTTAAATGATTGTGCAGTGTTGTCTGATGTTTAATTCTTCTACAGATTAACACTAAAGCCCCACAATGTCCTTGAAACCACGAGTAGTTGACTTTGATGAAACATGGAACAAACTTCTAACGACAATTAAAGCTGTTGTTATGTTGGATTATGTTGAAAGAGCAACATGGAATGATCGCTTCTCGTATCCTTTAAGTGAAAGTCTGACTTAATGTGTTTATATGATGTGTTTAGTATGGAGTAGCCAGCATTATGTAACAATTTCAGTGGTCTTGATCAGAAACCTGTTGTAAGGTTGTATCTGTTCGTAAGCCTGTGGATCAGTGGATATATTGAAAGAGATGGGAAATTCTGCATATTTGGGAAATATTATGTGTAACATCACCACAGTAAGAAAAAGTGAACCGCT
>NW_010175780.1:3126-23323 GCF_000695765.1 Mesitornis unicolor
CTCTGAGTTTTACTTGCTTTTACTCACTCTAATACTTAGCTTATGCTATAGCTGTCAACAGAAATACATGCATTGAATTTCCCCCGTTCTTATAATGAGTTTTTCTTGTCTGCTTAACTGTGTGTATACCAGGGGAAACACCTAAGATGGAGAGTTTTCATCTTTAAATTTGAGGGTGGTGGAGTGTACTGATTAATACCATATTAGACATTTCTATAGCAAGAGCTTAAAAAGCTTTCCTGTTCCTCCAGTGTTACTGCCCCTCTATTCCTGAGTTTTGAGTGTGTACATGTGTACAAATACGTAAAAGAGAAATTTAGTTGCTCCTAGTCCTTGTGGAGCCTTTTTCTATGGTGCAATAATCTTTAAGGAGCTCTTTCATTTTAAAACTCTGTATTTAATTTTTGGGGGCATGACTCTTCACCTTGTCTTGGAGTCAAGTTCAAATTACTCAAAAATTTACAGACTTTTTGAATTAATTATTTCTGCATTTATGTGCTGACAAATTGTGTTGTAGTAATTTTTTCTAAGTTTTTAAGAACTGCATATGTCAGTCTTCAGCAAGTGGTTAACTTCTGTAGCTTAAAACTCTAAGCATTGAAACAAGGCTCCTACAATAGATTTAAATGTAAAATAATAATTTAATGCACTGTTGGATTGATTCCTCTTGTCACACTGTTTCACTTAGAACTTCTTATCTGAAGGCCTTGTACACAAGTCTGCTGTTGTCCCTCTTTTGGGATTTACTCTGGCTGACTGAACTTCAGGAAGGGGGAATGCTTGTGAATAGCAGACTCGGGAAGCAGTCTTGGAAAAATCACTTGGCATGTAATTCTTAAGACCTTACTTACTATTGTCTCTTAATTATGTTTCTTGGAAAGTGGCACTATTGGTGCCTAATTTGTCACAGGTAAAAGTCTTTTGGCTTATTCTCTGTGGCTGAATGGCCCGAGGAGCTTGTGTGACTTGTAACTTCCAGCTTCAGTGTTGGTTGTTTTGTACTTCTGCTACCTTTAACCAAACTGAGCATTCAACAGCTTGGTGAAACTGGTAGTTCTGTACAGCTGGTGTGAAAGTTTTTTCCAGGTTTTAAATATATAGTGGAAACTAAAAATTAAATCTCTTAGGAAAATGCAGCATTTAAAACGTACATCTTCTCGTTCTCTGTTAAATTTGAGTAATCTGTTTCTAAACATTTACAGGGATTTTAAGGGAAGTGTCATATCAGCTCTCTTTTTATTGCTGCTTAATAAGCACAATAAAAAGCTGACAAATTATTTGAACAATATGTTAATGAAATTAATACAGATTATTTCATTGAATATAGTACCACCTTATCTTTGTATTCTCTCTGTAGTTAAAATAATGTGGAAACAAAAGCAAAGAATCCTGATTTCAGTCACCAGCAGTGTATTCTAAGAAGCTGCTTGAGACAGCTGAAATCAAATGGTGTATGCATACTAATAATATTTTAGGGGTGGGAGGTTTGTACTGTACATATTCCACTTCTAGAACTAATTTTTGCCTCACTACTTCCTCAGAACTTGTTTGTCTTGAATATAGTGTTTTCTTTGTAACTGGTAATTTTGTTGTTAAGCACAGATTATCTTTAAATATAGCTTATATCTCAAACTTGAAATGCTAGAATGGCAATGAGCTGGTAATCACAACTGTGTAAGAGTTAATTTTTTTTTGGAAAAGATTATTTGAAAGACCATATGTCACTTGATTTAAACTGTGAGTCATCTTGAGCCACCTTTGACCTTCAGATTTCCTTTCAGGTTCTCTGCAGAAAGAAATGTTTCTGGAGTTGTTTCATTGTCTGGTAAATGAGTGATAGTTATGTTTCTCTGAGATATTATTTACAATAATTTGGTTATCATGAATGCTTTGCATAACTTTTAGGACTTTGCTCCTAACTCTCTTCAATAGGCTCAAACGTGGTCTTTAGATTAAGAGGCTGATCAAACTTCATTAGAGAGTGGTGTTTTGTCTGTACATTGTTAATTACCTTTTAGTAGCAGAACATTTTTGAGCAGGTAGAACATCAGGATCTTCATGTTATTGTCTTGGGTTTTCCACCAGTCAAATGAATAGGATGAACAGTACCCAGGGAGGAAGGTAATTGTACAGCAAATAGAATTATTTTAAAAGTATGCAGCATGGCCACTTGCCTTTTTCCATTTTTCTGCGTGTTTGTTCTCCCTTCTTTAATTTTCCATTTTACAAGGATCCTGTGATGATTCAGAAACATAAAAATATGTATCTTTAACATAAGAACCAACCCAAAGATCAGGAAGAGTAAATAAATTTCATTTGATCATGATGCTGACTGAGAGTCCTCAAGTGCTCTATGAATGTTGATTCTGTTACAGAGGAAGACCAACAATCCCAGAAATTTTCCAAAAGCTTTACTTTGTTCTTCTAGAGAAGATCTATTCAAAACTTTCTGTTAATATATGCTCTTAACTAAACTTTTTTTTTTAACCTAGAGACAGTACTTGTGAGCCTTTATGTCCTTTGATACAGTACTTTCTTGTTGATGGTCTATTTATTTGTTTTCCTTAGTTTGGAATTGCTTCAATTTCCCATTGCTGGGTAATGCCCCTCAAATAGCAACTACTGGAGCATGTTTATCTCGCAAGGCTTTTGATGTGAAGGCCCCTAAGCAGCACTTTGGCTTCAGCTTCCTTTGACCTTTCTCACCCTGCAAAACTATGTGCTTAACTGGAAGGACAAATGGCTTTCTCCATTAAAGATAAATAATTTAGCAGTAAAGGCTTCTTCCTGATCTTCCGAGGACAGCAGCACAGAAAAAAATGTGCTTTAAGTTTATGGAGTAAAATACCACTGATGATTAGGAGGAGTTTTTTGTTTGGGTTTTTTGTTTGTTTAGTTTGGCTTTTTGAGAGATTCACAACATTTTGAACAGTACACTTAAATTTGGATTCTGGACAGAAAGGTATAGTCAGATGAATAAGTTGGCAGAAATTGAGCAAGAAAGTGGCCTTTCTGTAGCAAAGCTACTCTGTGATGTGTTTTTGAGGCTCATGGTAGTAGAAATCCAGAGAAACTTAGTATCCATCAAGTAGAATTTGGTGTTGGATTTTATTCTTTGACTGATACAAGAAAATGTGTGAGGTGCCTGTGGAAGCGTTTCTATGATTAAGCTGTTAGTTTGCATATCTGCTGAAATTAAATTGTGTGTCATGTTCAGGAAGAATACTAAATTGAGTGTTCTTCATTTGCAAGAAAATTCAACTGTTGTCTAGAAATAAGGAAAGGCATGTTTGAAAGATGTGCATTTTCAGGAGTGAGTGCAGGTGCTATTTTCATTCTTAAATAGGTTTATTACAACTAAGAAACTTGTTTACAACAGTAATGGTCATCTGAACTCCTAACTGAAGCCTAGAGCACAGAGGCTAGGTAAATTCAGAGATTTTATTTGCTGCTTTTGTCAGACAAGCTGCCATAATTATTTTCCTGTGCTGTTGTGGTGAAGCCTGCCTCATTCCTCTAACTTTGAAGTAGTAGTGCTTTCTTGTAGAAGAGATCTGGGCTTCTAGAAGTTCCAGAATCTTAGCTCTAACATTCCCTCACCTTCTATAAAATTAATTATTGACACTGAAAACTTAAATTCTTCACAGATCAGGACTTACACTAATTAAAAAAAATTATCCATTTTATCATTTGTGCTTGACTGGGAAAAAAAAACAAAAAAAAAAAACAAAAAAACCCACAAAACCCAATAAAATCTAAAATGCATGTGGGAGAAAAAAGGTTCTGTAAGTCTTTAATTTTGTTGATAAGTTTTCACTGTTTAAGCAGATACAAGCCTTGACTCTGAGCCCAGAGACATTTATGCTTTGTGTGTGGCCTATCCTGAACCTCTTGGAGAGAGACTTTATACTGAGACTAAAATTTTTCTGGAAAATCATGTTCGCCATTTGCACAAGGTAAGCTGTACAGTTACTGATGTATGTGTAGATGTTGTTTGTCCTTTTTTGACTTTAGGGTGGGGTTTTGTTTATTTTATATGTATGAAAGCATGCAGATTTTATGAGTCTAAATCACAGATGGAAGTTCCAGAGGCAGAATATATCTGTCTCCTATCTCTATCTTTATCTCTCTGTAATATATGCAACACATGTCACACAACACAATGTAGACAGATACATAGATATCTGTCTTCATGCAGCACGAAGGAAAGAACTTTATTTTTAAGCCAGCAGTTATGGTTTATATAAAATACTTGCTGGCTTGGAAAGTACTTTTTTGTTGTATGCTCATAATCAGACAAGTTACAGAAATGTCATTATTTTCCAAATGTGCTATATTTTGTCATTAGTATTCTGTTACAGTGTAAAAGTTTCTACTCTAGTGTCTTGGAAACTGATTGTACGTACTCTACTAAAGAAGACTTCTGAAATGTGTGGGATATTAAAATAACAAAAATGCTTGAGAGGAAAGGAAGTAATAAAATTCTTTATTATGGCAATTCACAGCTATATAGGTATAGAAGGTAATGCCTGTCTCATCAGCTAAGACAGCTAGTTTCTATAGAATCATGATTCATCATGTTGAACATAGGATGGATGAACAGTGTCTCCTTGTATTACAATAAGTGAAGTGGATTTAAATAAGATGTCTGCCTGTCTTTGGCGCCTGTATAGGAAATGAAGAGTTGCAAATTCTGGGTAGTACTGCTAAATGGCTTAATGCTTCTTTTTGAGTTCAGGTACCTGTGCATTTGACAAGATAGGCTGGGTGTCTTAATGAGAAGTTCCACTGGTTGCAGAGACACCTTGGTAGACTATATCAGTTCACTGAACTGGCAGACAGCTCTGCCAAAGAAGCTCATTATTTGTGTGGTGAGCTGAGAGAGCTCACTCAGGATAATCAGGCAGATGCCAGTGCAGTAGAAGCTGTGGGAAGTAGCAGAAAGCATACATCTGTATTTAAATTGGCTGTCTACCATTTGTTTTTGAAATAATGTTTGAAAAAAGAAACATTCACTGAATTCATATGGCAGAAGAAAGTGCTCTTGACTGTGTTTTGTCTACTGGCTTTAGTCTTTTACATTATTTTTGTGTAGGTTTCTTTGCTGCTTGAGCCAGAATTTAAAGTTAAATACTTTAGAGAGAGTTACAACTGAGTTCCTAGGATCACATCCTTCTTTACAAATCATACTAATTAGTTTAAATTGTTGAAGTTATTCCTTTGAAGTATGAATGTCTTTTGAGAAGTTCGGCACATCAGCAACTTCTTAGATAATGATTCACTTAAATTCCAAAATACTTGGGCCTAGATTTAGTGAACTTAAGACTTAAGTTTAAGTTTGCATTTATCTGTGCTTTGTTAAACTTGTTTTATTTCAGGATTTTTAGTAAGTATAAGGGCTTTTCTAACCAGTAAGGCACACTGATTTTAAGTGATTATAGTTAGGCAACTCCTCCAGTGTGTATGTGGCTGCATGAATTTAAAATTGATCTGTGTCAGGGAATACTTATGCAAGTTTTTCCTACCAGTATGATATGAGAACATGAACCATGCTTACTCAAGTACTTCTGTAAAGACAAATTAAAAATAATACATTTTATAGATAGTTATTTTTAAATGCAAAATAAAGCAGCCTGAGGTGTTGTATCTGTCTTACCAAAACCTTGTAGTGTGAAGATTTGTTAGTTTTCTGGTCATAGCTACAATGTTATTTTTAGACTTGTTAAAGTTTAGGTGTGGTCCTTATTTTGAGTACGTGATTGTTACTCCAAAATTATAATCCTGTTGTAACCTTCTATGTATGTATGCTATGTTTGTACTGATTTTAGTGGGTCTCTGTGTTCCTTCACAGAGAGTTCTGGAAGCTGAAGAACAAGTACTGGTTATGTATCACAGATACTGGGAGGAGTATAGCAAAGGTGCAGACTATATGGACTGTTTATACAGGTAAGCTTTGCAAATGCATTGTTAAATTTTTGAAATGGTTACAGTGATTTGCAGCTGAAGTCTACGAATGTTGCTTAAAGAGAGCAACAGCTGGATCTGGATATGCCCCAGGTCAGTTTCAGAGAGTTTTCATCATTTTGATAGAGCTGTTGGATTAATGAAATCTTAGTGTCTACGGTGCTTTGTGGTAATAAAGTGGCTTTTGTTTATTAGCTAATCCTCAAATTGTGGTAGATTACTTTAACCCTATTTTACACATCTGTAAACTAATGAATACTTCATCTGTACTTTACAGTGAGTCAGAACAGGTACTGGATTATGAAAATATCCGGTGCTGAGCACTTGCACGTGTATACTACTAGACATGTTTAATTATTCTGCTTGTATAAAGCACAGTGATTCTGCTGCTTTTGGTGTAGCTCCTGTGCGGTCACCATTGCATGCTTTTATTGAAACATGCTTTTAAAAAAAAGCAGATGTGAACAAACTTCTAAAGGTCACCCATTTCAACCTTCTGCTCAGAGCAGGACTGGCTTCAAAGTTTAAACTGGGTTGTTAAAGGTTTTGTTGAGTCAAATCCTGAGCTCCTTCAAGGACAGAGATTTTGCTGCCTTTTAGCAGCCTGTTTTAGTGCTTGATCACTCTCATTCTGAGAAAATTTCCTGTATGTCTGGTTGCTATTTGTCATGGTGCAACTTGAGTCCATTGTTTCTTGCCTTTTCTCTGTGCTCCTATGAGAAGAGTTTATCTTCATCTTACGTATGTATTTCTTGTACTCTGCACCCTGGCTATTTCAGTGAGCTTTCTCTGAACTCTCTTCCGTTTGTCAGATCTGTTGTATTTGGGTACTTAAACTGGCTGTGATATTTCAGACTTAGTTTCGGTTTTGAGGCAGAGTGTGGCGATGCTCTTGCCACAGGTGGTTCTGCCTGTCTACTTCTTGCCATCCCCTTTTTGCTTGAATCAGGTGGGTCTTTGCAGGAGTACCTGATCTAGATTAAACTTGTTTATTTACTAGTGGCTACATTAGTTTTATGGTTAATCTGTTGCCCAATGTGGATTTGCTGAGAAGGCATGTACTGATGGAAGAGAGAGTGTGAATGAGGAGAGCATAGGGTTTTGCTTTTTAGCAAGCATAACAGGAAAAAGCCGAATGGTAGCTGCTGATTTGTTCACATGGAAGGGAGTGGGATATATCATGAAGGAGCATGCCTGCTTGACGCTTGTATTCCAGCTATTCTGGATGTCCGCACAAGTTTTATATGAAGTGGTTGGCCTGTACCCTTCTACACAGGCTTGCATGTACAATTTATGATGGTTGTTGATGGTAGCAGAGCAGTTTACAGTACTCTGTAAGACTTTGGAGACTGAAAGTAGGTTAGGCCGCTGTATTCCAGTTTGTCACTACTGCATTATCACAAGTCTTCCTTCATTGGACTCTGTGGTGTCCTAAATTCTTTCAAGTTCACAGGTTTCCATAGTGTGTTTCTCCTTTTGTTCTTTCCTTGTCATTTGCCTTTCTGCCCAAAGTGTTCAGACACCACTAGACTGGAGCAGCCTCTGAAGCCTGAAGATCTTGAAGTGCTTCAGTAACCTGGCTCTCTTCGCCGTCTGAAATGGGGCATGTCAAAACTGCTAGTTCGATCAAAATTTAATAAAAATAAATTAGTTACCTCATTTAAGCATTAACAGAACAAATACGCTAAGTGTACTTATGAAGGATGTTAGAAATTTTTTCCCAGTTCTCTGGGAAAGGGGAGAATGGTTCAGTTTAAAAACGTTATTGTACTTCTCTTAAGGGAATACTCATATTTAAGAGGGACATTTTATCAGGTCTTGAGCAGAAACTGTTTTCTGTTCTTTATTAAAACTATGCATACATTAGTAGACACTAAAATAATAAAAAAACATTTAGAGGATTTCTTCTTTAAAACTGTTAATTAAAATAATTTCTGCAAATTCGTATCTTTAAGATTCGTAATACAGTTGTTTGTTAGTTATCGAGACCTGAGTAAAGGATCATAACTGACGAAAACTGACCCTGTAAACATTGACAGTTTTTCTGTTTTACTCTGAGAGAAATGCAAAATAATAAACAGTGCAGGTATAAGAATATACATTTTACTTAAAATTATCTGATACACAGGAATATTTTTCTATCATTAAAATAAACAGCTATCACTCTGATACTAGTCAACTGCTCAGCAGTTATTTTGTATATGCATGTAGGAGTAATATGGCAGTGTATGTTGAGAAGTTGGATTCTTACGCGAGTATATTGCAGACCAAGCAAATGCTGACAATGTATCAATCTACTGTTTGATATCTCAGTTACTAACACTGTACTGTTTTAATATGATGTAAGGTCTTTAAATGGAAGTAATTTATATTTCAGTAACTTCCTACAGATTGCAATGGCATTGATTGAGAGATTATCTCTTGTGATGTGAAAGACATTCTACAAATGCGAATTTATTTTAAAAAATAGCTTAACTTTTGCCTGTTTTGACTAGAATATCTTTTTTTCTATAGGTACCTCAACACACAATTTATTAAGAAGAACAAATTGACTGAAGCTGATCTTCAGTATGGTTATGGAGGGGTGGATGTGAATGAACCGTTGATGGAAATAGGAGAGGTAGGTATCTGAAATTGGAGTGGATTTAAACTGGCTTCAGAAGTGTCACATGCTCAACTTTGTCCTTTTAAATTCTGACTTTTCTGTGTCACGGGATCTGAATAGTTAAATATGGTGGAAGATGTAAGCACTGAACCTTTTGTAAAGTAAGACTACAGTTTTGATGTAGAATAATAGTGAAGTGGAGGAGGGAGAACTGTTGGAGAACTTCAGTTTAAAATGTGATAATAGATGCCACTGCAAAAAATGCTTTGATTTGTTAAGTGACACTACTATCTAGAAAATATTTTGAAGAAGTAGTACTTTTCTTTTTGGAAATCATTGAAACACTACTTTTGGTCTTCTACTTGATGTCACAGAGTGACAGCTTTTTTGAGATTAGCCTTGTGCGATACTGTACATCTTATTTTCTAATGCAAGCTGTTTTGTACTTCTCTTGTAGCAACTTGGATAGAGATTTTGAAAGAGAAATTAGACATTCTGTGCACAAAAGTATCATGTGGGGAGGGCTTATCTTTAAAAAAAGATAATTTGGGGCAGGCATGAGGGTGTTGATGCGGTTACTAATGTAAGTTGGAGAGACTAAAAGTAATTTTTAAATACCTACAAAATGAAGCAAAGTTGTCAGCAGTAGGACTAGGTTCCAAGATATGATCTTGTGCACTTTAGCTATGGAGAAGTGAAGTATAAATAGTTTCTGTCACTTCATGGCTACTCTTACCATGAAATACAAGAAAGTAAAATGAAAAGACAATTTTACAGTAAAACAAAACAAAGTGTTTCAGCATGTCTTTTAAGAAGATTTTGAAAACACCTTTTCAGTCTGAATCAGAACAAACCCACCATCCTGAATACAGTTGAGTAAAAGCTTTTTTTGAATGCATGTCCGTGTATCCATTTGCTTTGTGCCTGTACATGTACACACTGTGAGCTGGAGAGTTCATTTTATTCTGTCATTATCTGTAGTGGTGTATTGTTTTTTTCCTTTCCTCTCTACATTTGCCTTTTTCTCTAAAAGGGAAGTGAACACTTCTTTTCTCTTGGTTTGGAAAGCTAGAGAAAAAGCTTTTTTTTTTCTTTTTTTTTTTTTCTTCCCCTTAATGTAAGAACTTGACCTGTCAGTGGTTACTGTCCCAGCTCTTTGAATTCATTGTTTCGAGCAGGGGATCTCCGCCTTTAGTTGCAAGTAAGGAGAGACTGATATATGAAGAAGCATCTTCTGTGCTTCTGACCCAGCTGATGAAGATGACACTGCCAGTTGAAAATGTTAGTCCTCTGACAGGTTAGGAATGGGCTAAAAAAACCACCAGAAACATGATATACTTGAAGTCAAGGCAATTCAGGAAAGGAAATTCTTCTCTTGTCTAGCTGTACTGTCTCCGAAGTTTGCCTATCAGTGACCTCTGAGTGAGCCAGTGACTGGCTTATCGGAGTTTGGAAGTGCTGCACTGTTTGTGGTATCTTCCAAATGGCGTAAATGTTACTTCTTTATTTCTTCAACTGAGGTTTAGCCAAGTCTGTTCTCACGACTGTTTGAGGTGGTCCTTAGCTCGGTGCGAATGACTGTTAGTTCAGCTGCTCTGGGGGCTGGAAGTAAGTCTGGGCCTGTTCCTGGGGCTGGGTGAGGCTGATGTAGTAATGAATTCTGCCCCTGTTTCAGTATGCTACTCCCTTCTGAGGTGTCACCTAAAGAATTGTAGTGGCAACTTTTGTCCGTAGCTTTCTGCCCTAGGATATGTTTACCAAAGAAGAGCAAACAGCAGACCCGATACTTCAGCTTTTTTTGAGTATTCCATTTTCCTCATATTTGTGGATTCACAAGTGGTTTAGAAGGATAAAGATGTACACTTTTCTTCAAGCTCCCCAGCAGTTGTTCCTAGGATGACACATTCCTAGCTCATCAACTGGGCAGGTTGTGGGGAAGGTCAAGATTCTTAAACTGCAGCTGACAGCCTTTGGTTTTTGATGAAGATGTTTGGATGATGTCTAGAATTCTACTAATGAGTTTTTCATTATCTCACTCCCTAAGACTCCTTCATTTCTCTTTACCAAATACTGTCTTTGTATTCTGTAGTAGTGGCAAGTAAATTTTGGATCTTGAGGCAGTAAAGTTTGTGACGGGAATAAAATGAGTTTATGGCAGTTACTCCTTTGTCCTGAAAAGGAGTGGAGACTTGAGTCCTATACTCAAGCAGTTTAATGCATTAAATTGCAGCACTGTTTTTCGTGAATTCACTGCCCCATAAATAAAAGTAGCTCACGTTTCTTGACCTACAAGGCACATGCCAAGTTTATTAAGTCTTTGTTTTGAAAGCATTTCTCCTTTGTCCTGGTTTCTTTTTAGGATTCTGTCTTTATTCTTTAGTTGACACTAGGGGCTTTGACAAAAGTCTACTTCAGCTGTTCATCAGTTTAGAATGGAAGGGATTATGGTTACCCCTTTTTAGATGACCGAGACAATCTGTCCTTCATCTACCCAAGAGCAAACATGCTTACTGAGTATGTAGTTCTCATCAGTCTCAGCATGAAGTTGTAGAAATAATGCCCAGTATCTGTAGAAGCACAACTGTACTCTCTGTGTACTAAAGTTTTTGTCTCAGCATCACTCCTGTGTGCTAATGAAACTTCGGGAGCTTTTCAATAATCTTAAACGAGTACTTGCTTGCTGAGTTCTTCTGGGGTATGTACACACAGGAGACCAGAGATGTGTATGTGATGTGTATGGGCATGGCTTCAAACAGTTTATCATCCCAATAAGTGTTCCAGACATTCAGTAATCGTTGTACTAGGAAAAATACAGGATGAGATCAGGTAATGCAAATAGTTTGCCAGTGCTTGCAAGAGATTATTTTTTTTCTGTCCATATGTTATGAATGCACAGTGAAGATTATTGCTTGTCTTTGTTGAAGCTCCTATCACCGATTTCCGACTTCTGAGTTTGCAATGATGCTATGTAGCCCTGAGCTAATTTTGACTTACATGTAAAAACTCATTTGAACAATTGCAGTTGTGTTTTCAAAAATGGTATGTTTTGGGAGCAATTACTTCGCCCACAAGAGTTTGAGATACGTCAGTCATTTGACTGATTCCTCTAATGATATATAAGTAATAGGGTGACCTATCCCTAATATGAAGACGATTTAAATTTAATTTAAGACAAATATAAAATGGAGAATTGTGGCACCTTTGGTATTCCTTTGGGATTTATTATCATATTTTTTTTTAACTGATGTAATCTTGTGTTTTGTCCTGACAGCTAGCTCTTGATATGTGGAGAAAATTAATGATTGAGCCACTGCAGGCCATCCTTATTCGAATGCTCCTCCGAGAAATAAAAAAGTGAGTATTTTATTAATTTATTTTGCTTTTGCACAGTGTGTGGGGGTATTGCACTCTTTTACTTGGAAAAGTCTGGGGACTTTGACCAACACAGGTTTACTCTTCGCTGGATTAAAAACTGTCTGGACAGCCAAGCACAGAGAGTTGTGGTGAATGGAACTAAATCCAGTTGGCAGCCAGTCACAAGCGGTGTTCCCCAGGGCTCAGTGCTGGGGTCGGTTCTGTTTAACATCTTTATCAATGATCTGAATGAGGGGATTGAGTGCTCCCTCAGTAAGTTTGCAGATGACACTAAGTTGGGAGGGAGTGTTGGTCTGCCTGAGGGTAGGAAGGGTCTTCAGAGGGACCTGGATAGGCTGAATCAGTGGGCTGAGGCCAACTGTATGAGCTTCAACAAGGCCAAGGGCCGGGTCCTGCACTTCAATCACAATAACCTCATGCAGCGCTACAGGCCTGGGGACGAGTGGCTGGAGAGCTGCCAGGCAAAGTAGTGGTTGACAGTGACTGAACATGAGCCAGCAATGTGCCCTCGCAGTCAAGAAGGCCAATGGCATCCTGGCTTGTATCAAAAATAATGTGACCAACAGGAGTAGGGAAGTGATTGTGCCCCTGTAGTCAGCACTGGTGAGGCTGCACCTTGAATACTGTGTTCAGTTTTGGACCCCTTACTATAAGATGGACATTGAGACACTGGAGCTTGTCCAGAGAAGAGCAAGAAAGCTGGTGAGGGATCTGGAGAACAAGAATTATGAGGACCGGCTGAGGGAGTTGGGATTGTTTAGTTTAGAGAAGAGGAGACTGAGGGGAGACCTTACTGCTCTCTACGACTACTGAAAGGAGGTTGTAGAGTGGTGAGTGTTGGTCTCTTCTTCCATGTAACTAGTGACAAGACAAAGGGAAATAGCCTCAAGTTGTGCCAGGGGAGGTTTAAATTGGATATTTGGATAAATTACTGTATTGCAAGAGGGGTCAAGCACTGGAACAGGCTGCCCAGGGAGGTGGTGGAGTCACCATCCCTGGAGGTGTTGAAGAAGTGCGTGGATATGGCACTCCAGGACATGGTTTAAGTGGGCATGGTGGTGTTAGCTTGACGGTTGGACTTGATGATCTTAAAGGTCTCTTCCAACCTTAATCATTCTATGGTTTGGTTTGGTTTGGTTTGGGTTTTGGTTTTGTTGTTGTTTTTTTTTTTGGTTTGGTTTTGTTTGTTTGGTGGTGGTGTTGTTTTGTGGTTTTTTGTTTGTTTGTTTTTTGTTCTTTTTTTAAGGTAGCTGCTTACCTGATGATTATGTTATATCAGCTTTTCTCATTGTCACTACACATTTGTGGTTTACAAGTGTAGAGAAAGACTCTAAAGAAAGTAGTTAATTCACTGTAACCTGAGGGTGATGATCTTTTTTATTTCAGCAACCCTTTCTATCAGTGGGATTGAGGAGTAGTTAGAATAATTCTCCAGGTCCCATAGGAAGCCTTTTGCCTTTTTCTCCACCTGATGCTGACTGCTTATGGCTTCTGTCAGTAAACTTAAGGACCAGGACTCAGGCAAAGATTTGCTGAAGCCAGAAAAGCTGTGTCGCTTTGCATGGGACCCAAAACAATTCTTGCTTATCTGCCAGGAAGACTTTTTTTTCCAAACTCCTGGGTTTCTGTTGTTCAGATGAGTGACTTCACCTAGCATTCTTGGTACTTCACTTGACTGAAATGGAAATAGGTTGTTTTTTGTGCACTTTCAGGGAATTTATTATTTTTATTTCTGAATACTTTTGTTACTTTTTAACAAAGACCTGGTCTTGAGGCTTTTTAAGTTTCAATTTAAAACCTTGATACCATTTAACTCCTAAAGGATCTTTTTATTTATTAATAAACAGAAATTTTTAAATACACTACAGACTTCGTGTGTAGTAATAAGTTCCATCAGTTTCTACACTTTTACTGCTGTTAGATCTGGAGTTGCCAAATGACTGGGGTTTTTATGTGTTTTGTGCCTGACTCGGGTGACCATGCTAGTGTAGGTAAACTCAGAGTGAGTTAATTTGGCTGATTGAGATGCCTTGGACATGCACTTGGTCAGAATAATTTTCTTTTTTCTTCCTGAATTAAATTCTTGACAGCTAAGTAACTGACATGATGTCCCTCTCAGATGGTACTTCTGAAGCCAGGAAGTATTTATTTGCTTTCAGGTGATGAGTCATGCTTTTTTGTAACTAGAGCTAATACTGCTTTATCCATATGTTTACTATAACAATTTATTTTTACTAAATGAAGATTCTGTATTTCACGGTGAAGGAAATTCTGCTGCATTACATCAGTGTCAGTGACGTTGAAGACTCAGTGTATTTCACTGGTGGGTGGGAGTGGAAATTTTGTTAAAACCTTTTTCAATGAACTTCTGGTGCCACTTAAAAGTAATGCTATCTATTTACCTTGTGGCTGAATGCAGACCTCACAAGGGTATTTAGATCATGACTGTCACTGGCTCCATGGGGCATTAGATCTTGAGACTAACAAGTTGCTGTTATTTGTTATTAAAACATTTGGAAAGCTTCAAATAAAACTTGAGTCATTGTCTGTAATGGTTGGGTTTGGATTTTCTACCTCCCCCCCCCCCCCTTGTTAAGGATTCTTCTGTGTGATCTTAAAGAAGTTAATTCTCTGTTTCTCGAAATATATGTCTAACAATTCGTATTAAGTTTGTTCCAGCCGCTTTGTGATCTGCATATCATGTAAAGAACTATATAAGGGAGAACTTTTTATTATAGCTGTTCTTCCTGGTATCATGAAACATAGAGCTTACTGTGGGTATTCTGAGGATGGCCTTTGCATGTTAATACAGACTTGTTGCTCTTTGCTGTAATTCTAGTGGTTAATACAGTTTGTAAGAAGCAATTTTAAAGGCTTTGCTGCAAATGGCTGTTAAATGCCTTTTAACATTGAGTTCAGCAATTTAGGGATTAAACAAGGTTTTTGGGGAAATGGATATAACTACATATACCAGAGATCCAAGAAGATGCATTGAAAGATTAGTACCTAAAAAAAAATTAATATAATTACTAATACATGTATATACTTAGAAACTTCTAAATTAGATGCCTTCTTAAATGTAGTACTTAAATGTGTACATGGTTCAATTTAGTAAAATATTTTACAAAAAAAATTTAGGTAGATGGGACAGTGGAACTTGTTGTAACCAGAAGATTTTGCTTATTATACAACAATATTATACAACAGTCAACTGTTAGCATATAAAAGTGCATTTATTACCATAGTGGAAAAGATGTAGGGGAGCAGAGCCACAAATTTTGCTTTCGGGTTTTATTTTATCCATGTATTTAACTGGAATTATAAAGAGTCTTCTGACTAAAATCTTGAGCACATTGACTTTTTAGACACTATAAACTTGTGCAATACACTGTACATTAACAGACTTTTTTGGTACATGAAAATAAAGAAATACAAGTAGTGACTTGTGCTTCAGCTGAACAAGATGGCTAAACTGATCTAAGAGTCTGCTGATGCCAAAAAGGAGAAGGCTGTGCTCTACTACCTCTCTTGTGCTCAGTTTGGTGCTCATCTAAGTCCCTTACAGAATCAACCCAACCGCTTATATGACAGAAGACCATCTTGGCTAATATTTGTCCAGATTGGCATGATGAGTCAGTTCAGCAAAGAATGAGATGAGTGCTAAAGCAACGCAAGAGAGATAGGGAGGCCTGTGATGGAGCAAAAGGGAGCAGGATTAGCCCCCTTGAGCAGCAGGGAATTGTTAAATCACTTAAGCCTGTCTTGTCTGACTGCACTCCTCTTAATATAGAGTTCTGAATATAACACACTTTCTTCCCCCTCCCTCTAGCCCAAGCACTCCTCCAACAAGGCAAGCTGAATATCAACTTACACATTTTTGTTTCAACACAACAGGAAGCCGACAAGATCTTGAATTGTGAGAAAATTCATCTATGAAATTCTTAAACAGAAATAATTTGGAAATTATTCAGGTGCTATCTCAAATGACAGTGTGATTAGTACAGACTAACCAGGAGAGGCTGCTCTGCTGAAGAGAACTAACACTTTCTAACTAACTGAACCTATTCCTGTCTAAGTTGATCCATTGTTTATAGCGTTTGTTTGAAAGGAAAACTATTTCAAGTTAATAACCTTTTTAAAAGTGTTTGAAACAGACTCTTCTGGTTCACAATGAATTCTGTACTTGGTCTCGATAGGCCATTGATCTGACACAGCAGAGCACTTCTTCTGAATGGTGGGATCTTTTTTAATGAACACAGTATTTATTATTGTAGCTTAAACCTTAAATATGTTCTATAGGGCTATAAAAGTACAGTGTACAGTACAAGTTGAACTTTCACTGTTAGCTTTAGTCTTAAGATAGGAACAAGATAGAGTTAGTATAAAACAGCACAACCTCCTTGAGCTTATGTTTGTTTTGTAGTTTTCTACATTTCTTTTGAAAATGCAAAAGTTCTAAAATCTCATCCTCAGCAGAATTATTCAAACTTGTGTTTCTAGTGCTTTATCTTTTTGTCCAAACATCATCGTTCCCTTCTGT
This sequence comes from Mesitornis unicolor, assembly GCF_000695765.1. Lineage (NCBI taxonomy): Eukaryota > Metazoa > Chordata > Aves > Mesitornithiformes > Mesitornithidae > Mesitornis > Mesitornis unicolor. Next base: position 19,611 of record NW_010175780.1, read on the forward strand.
CCTCCCAGATGTCCTGTGACATTGCTGCTTCAAGCTGTGTGGCAGCTGCTCTGTAGCTGTATGCATCTGTATTGCTTGCTGACTACTGCCAAGAAGGAAAATACACATGTAATAAACTTCCACCTTGGTGGCATCACCAATTCCAGTCATTTTAGTTTGATGGATACTCTTATTACTACAACTTAAGTGAAAATCATCCTTGAAACTTCTGTCAGATTTTTTTTGAAACTAGCTAATTTGTGTTACAAATTCTTGGAAGTTGTAAATAAAAACCTGAAGATGCTGCCGAAGTGGAAAGAATGATAGCTTTGTGACACATGCTATTTATCTTGGAAATAGTGTAGCTTTTCAGATAGGTTCATGATGAAGTTCAAAACAGAGTTCTGTCAATAAATTTTGAGACAACTTTGCTGTAAATGTATTACATTCACCCACTGAGCAAACCTATATTAAGCTACATAAATTCTGTGAGTATGGGGGGGAAAAAATGGGCAGTGTGGGCATCTGTAAAAAAACCAAACCAAACCACTAAACTAACTTACATGATCCTGGCAGTTGTTCCAAAGTTGTCATTTGATTGGCAATCGCGTCCTCACTACCTCTGTATTCAGAAGTGGATTTAAATTCTTTCTCACTGTTGTGTACTACCAGGTGCCCAAAAGGCAGGCAAAGCCAGTTCCATGTTGTGTTCCTTTTCATCTATTGCCTTCATGCTGACTCTGCTCCAAAAGCTTGTGTCCTCTATTGCGGCTTTTCCATGGAGCATCTGCCTCCTGAGCTTTTACAGCTTTTTCCCAATACGTTGACCTTCAGATCCCCTGGGCCTGGCCTTTGCTGCCCCCTCTCCTCCCACATCTGTATGGGCTAAGGTCTGAAGTGGCCTGTGAACTGAGGAGAGGGGAGCTGAGTCTGTAATGTCAGCAGTGCTTCTTGTGTTGTCATTATTTTCCCATGTCCAGAACCCTGCGTGCTAGAAGCAGACTGGGCTGTCACTTGACAGAGCCCTGCTCTGTAATATGCTTCACTTTCAGCAATGCAGCTTCCTGCGCTCTATGACATGCTGCTGTGTTCACAAGCTGCATGTGTCCTGCAGCCTGCTGTGGTCCTGGGCGCTCTGGGATGAGGCTGGGTCCAGACCCTGGTCTCATGTTGCACCTCTTCCATTCTGTCACATGCTGCTGTCTCTGACATTGTGCAACCAGATATGTTTACATGTACTCAAACCCAGATTTATTCCATTGGTTCAACTACTGGAACCAGAGGAAACCTTACTGGCACCCTGGGGGGAAAAAAAAAATCAGTGTCCCTGCTGGAGCAGTTATCCATTAGGTCAGCTCTTTTGTAATGGGTGACCAAGCTGCATAAACCATATGGTGACTGCTCATAATCTGTTAGAGAGCCAGTTCTTTCCACCCATTGTGAGGTTAAGTTTTTAGATTTTAGGACACAGTAATATTTAAAAGCAATACATGTAATTAACAGTGTCATGAACATAGGAATATGATCTCATGTATGTAATAATATGACTGCTGGTGTGGCTGCTCTGGTAAACCTCCATAGCTCATGGGTATCCTCTGGAGTTTTTATCAATTCCAAACCAAAATGAATGAAATTAGCAGAATTATTTCTTCTCCGTTCCACCCTAGCCTAGATGAGTATATGGTAATGTTTGGGTTTGAAGTTTTTTGCTGGCTTGCTTTTTTGTTGTTTTTTTTTTTAAATCACTTATGTCAATGACTCTCCTATACCAACATAGGTTTCGTATAGAGAACTTGTTTTTGTTTTTTCAGTGCAGTCTGGGTAAAGTAAAAGTTCTTCTTCTCTATATGTGTATATATGCGTACCTATGTATTTTAAAAAGGAAAACCTTTGCAATTATAACTGCTGAAGCTTAAATGTAAATACACTCTTATAATTCCTGTTTTGGTCCTATGTAGCACTTTAGGAGCTAAGGAATACTTTTTACTTTTTTGTAAAGTATATGCAACAGGTAGTCTTCTGTAGAACAGTGTGTGTTTTGAGAAAGTCTCTGCTGCTCTGAGTGTGGGTCTGTTATTTCCAGTCTTTGCAAAGGAGTGAACACTAATCTTTTTAGTATGCAAGACACTTGTTTTAATTACTTTTGTTTTCAACTGAATGGGACTAAAGATAATATTTTCTTCACTTGAACTTGCTCATTTGTAGCCAAGAACTTGACTGGAAAACATAAGGTTTTCCTTTTCCAATGTATGATTAAAAATTGTGATGATGTGCCAAGTACATTTTTTGTTCCACTTGACATCTACATGTTGAATAGTAGATATTCAGAAAAGAAAATAGTGTGCTTCTTGGTGTAATGTCAGCAAAAATTGTTTTATTTTGGCAGGGGCAGGAGTGTGAAAGTATTTTGTTTAATACAAGATGAAACTTACTGTAACTTTTAAAGTACTTGCTTAGAGTGTGTAATTTGGAATACTTATATCCTTAGCAAACACTTGGAAATTTGATGACCTGCACATGCTTTTGAATAGTTTATTGATTGCTATCTCAACAGTTTAAATGTATAGGAGAGAAAGAATAATGCATTCTTTATTTTAAGATTAATCTTTTGAATTTTGCCAGTTTAAGCAGAGGAATTTACTGGGATATGTTTTCTTCCAATTTCATTTCATTCAGCTATCAGATGAGTTACGTTAGGTACCTACATTCTCATTAATGTTTGCTTTGCCTATTTCAGTGATCGCTGTGGAGAAGACCCAAACCAGAAAGTAATCCATGGGGTTATTAACTCCTTTGTTCATGTTGAACAGTATAAGAAAAAATTCCCCCTAAAGGTAGATACACATTTCTGATTTATGTTTTTAATTTTGAATGTTAATCTAGTACATGCATTATTTATCCTTTTAAAAAAATCTCCCTTTTAGTTTTATCAGGATATTTTTGAGTGTCCTTTTCTGAATGAAACAGGGGAGTATTATAAACAAGAAGCTTCAAATTTATTGCAAGAGTCAAATTGCTCACAATACATGGAGAAGGTAAGACAGTCTTCCATACACATGCCATAACTAAAATCTAATGTTATCAATTTACTGATCATACGTATTTTCCTGTACAGTTCCCATGGTTGTTTTTAGTTGTATGCTTTCCTACAGTTTAAACTATACTTTTTGGTGGCATAGTTAATCCGAATGTAAACTACAAACCCTGCCCATGGATGGTCAGCTTCAAAATATTTCATAATAAATGATAAATCAGTTGCGTGCAAAGAAAAATGAAAAAAAAAGACAAAACACATATCAAGTTGATCAGTATTGCTTCCTTATTTTCCTTCTGTTTGTAGTAGTGTAAGATGAGAGTTTTAGCAATAGTGGTTAGAGAAGACTATATGGTAGAGTTGCCACAGAGCATTTTTTTTTTTTTAAACGCATACACTCAGGTGGATTTTCTTTTGGTTTGCTTTGTGATGTATGAAGTCAGGTTGTGGTTAAATTATTTCTATTTCTTACACCTTGCTTGAGAAAGCAAAGATTAATACAAGACTAGGAGTCAGTCTCCAGTACTGTACTGTACATGCTACCAAGATAGAAGAGTTGAAGGTTAACCATAAGGAGTATAAGCTAATGGTTGCACACCTGAGGTGAAATTCAGAGTCAGGCTAAGAGTTCAATTAAACCGAAAGAAATGCAGGGTCATTTTGTATGTTCTTTAGTAGTCTGCAACTGCACTACTCTTTC
>NW_010175780.1:23354-47415 GCF_000695765.1 Mesitornis unicolor
CTCCTCTTATATTCACTGGATATGTCAGTATTTGTAGGACTTATTTTATGATAATGTCTATTTCCTTCATTGAAGTTATAAAAAGAGTTTTTATTAATACCTCAGATATACACACCTGTACGCTTTGACAAGACATTTATGTACAAGCAGATGGGTTTGTAACAGAAAAGTGATTCTTAGAGTCATATAATTAAGTATTGTGGTAAAACTTTTCTCAGAAAGAATAACAAATGTGGTAGGAGAAATTAGAGAAGACTTGTCACAAAGTTGAAAGGAAGAAGAAAATGATGAGAACTCTTGAGTGTTATTAGACATCCAGTAGTGACTGAGCCTAATCAGTACTCAGAGTAGAAGATGTTATCAATTCAGTGATAGCCTCATTCAAAAGAGCAAATTTAATTTTTCAGCATCTCAGACAAGTTCTTCTTTAACTTTGTTACCTATTCGTGTGTCTCATTCTACAAATGTATACTGTTGTATATGCATGGTTCTGTATTGGTTGTTAGTATTTCATCAGCTCTCAGTTTAAAAACTTGTCTGTAGGTTTTAGGTAGATTAAAAGATGAAGAAATGCGGTGTCGGAAATACTTGCATCCCAGCTCGTATGGCAAAGTGATTCATGAATGCCAACAGAGAATGGTAGCTGATCACTTGCAGTTTCTACACGCAGAATGTCACAATATTATCAGACAAGAGAAAAGAAGTGGTAAGTCTTGATCCCGGAAACCATGAAGTGGTTTTTAATTTATCCATTTAGCATTGTATTTTACTGTATTTATTCATTGACCTTCCATGCGCTTAAGCATTTTCACCTAATAATATATGTTACTTATCTAGAAAGCCCAGTTAAACCCCAAATGACATTTTTCTTTTACCATGTAATTCATTATCATTCTTCCAAATATATTGTCCAAACCTTCTTTTTACTGTTAATGATCCTTCTTTCGGCCAATATTCTTTCTCTTTCCTTGTCTTAGTTGTCTTAAAAACACACTGAAGTCCTGTGTCTTGTAGAACTGACCACATTTTATTCTTGTGTTTTCATTCATAAACCAATGGCTCTGTCTTTACAGATTTCTTCATCATCATTTGACAGATCAGGATTATAAAATATTTTGCTGCTTTTTGTTGTTCAGGACTTTTTATTGTCTTGAATATCTTGTGACTTCTCTTCCCAAATGCTTTTACAGAAGCAGATGCTCTTATAGTTACATTCCTTGCCTGACTAAAAACCTGCCTCTTACCCTTGGAAGAGTGCTTATTCTTGCTTTGAAGATGGTATCTATTATGTGAAAGAAATTGTTTTTTCACAGTCAAACTCATATCTAATAACAGGGTTGAGTTTCTAGAGAGTTCTGCAAAATTGATCATGATTAGAGCTTGGATCCTTTTTTTGGAAGGAAAAAAATCATAAAACCAACATTTGCTTATTTGCAGCTTTTCAAACTTGAGAAAAAATTCAAGCCACCACTGGAGGAAAACAAAAAGTCAAGAAGACATCTAAACTGATTTTAGTCAACTGCTACTAAGGGAGTTTTAGGGAGGATAAGGATTAAAATAAACTGGCACAATACTTTTCCTTATTATCCCACCTCTCCTTTTGGAGTTCCTCCAAAATAAGCAGTGCTGGATAAGTGACGTTGTCGCAGTGGCAGTACTCAGTAAATGCTCATATTAGCCCTACTCTCCTTTTATTCTTTTGTTAGTCATGTAGTGTATGTTAATTTTTTTTTCAAAAGTTGGTCTTGTTTCAGTCTTTGAAAAGTTCTCTGTGAAATTATGATGCTAAATTAAGTGTTTATTGTTAGTGTTTCTAAGCATATTCTATAAAAATGTATCTCTGTTACAGACATGGCAAATATGTATACTCTACTTCGTGCTGTGTCAAGTGGTTTACCTCATATGATTCAGGAACTACAAAACCATATCCATGATGAGGGCCTTAGAGCAACCAGCAATCTTTCTCAGGAAAATGTGAGTTTTCTCAGGCAGCTGAAAATTTGATTAACGTTCCTGGCGAAATGTCTACCCTTTTCTTTTTAGTCTATTTTGTTGGTTGGTTGTTGGTTTGGATTTTTTTTATTTTGTCTATATGAAATTTGTTTGGAACATTATGGATAAATTGTGACTTCTAATTTGCACACTTAGCTGTGCGCCACATATCTGTCCTGAGAGTTGATTGTTGTGACCTAACCAGAAACAACTGCAGCTAGATATTTCTCGTTGTTCTTTGTTTAATGCTGTCATGGCAAGTAGATCCTTTTGTCCCATGTGTGTATTTTTTTCCTGAATTTCTCTAAGTCAGTGACATTTGCTGTTCTGGTATGTTAGGAACCAACGATTCCATTTAGTTTAATTATATGTTATTTCTAAAGACTTGACATCTTGTCCTGATTTCAGTGTGGTACTTTTCACTAATAGCTTTGTATTCTCATATTTTCATGTAATTTCTGAAAATACTGCAGCTTAATTATTTTACTAAACTGTGTTAAACTTTTTTCAGTTCATATGTATTTAAATTGCTCGGTTCCGTTTTAGTGCCTTTAGCATTGCTGTTCAGAAACAAACAAGCAAGCTTTCATTTGGCATTATATTTGTACATGTACACATCTTGCTGTCTAGATCTGTGCTCACTTTAGGATGGTGACTTTAGCCGTCCTATCTTTCTGCTATAATAATACATAAATATGAACTGTTATAAATTCACTCTTCTATTGATGGCACAGAAGTGCTTACTCTTCTGTAACTTGTGTGCATACCGAAAAGTCACTGAAGTCTTTAGTAGCATAGTTTGCTTTCAAGTTATAAGTTTACTGAGCTTATTCTTTCAAACTGATAGTGTCTACATAGGGAAATGAATGCAGAGCCATGAGGGTGATGAGAATTCACAACGTTACGTAGATAAATTCAAAATGTGAAATACTTGCTCCATTGTGTGGATTAAGTACTTTGCCATCAAAACATTTTTAATGTGTCACCTGAGAATGCAGTTGGAGAGCCATGTGATGCAGCCAGTGCATTGCACACTCTTGCATTGGTGCCTGCCAGCTTGTCTGTGTAGACTCCTCTAATTCATGTTAGTCATTTCTGTATCAGGTGTTATGCTGAAATGTGGTGCCCTGAATTTAATTGGTAACTGTACTATGCAGGAAGATTCAAAGGGTTAATCTGGATTTTCTGTCTCTGAAGTGAGTGTGTAGGAGAAGCAGCAGTTGACTTATTTCAGTACCTTTTTAACTTGATTGCTATATCTGCATGTTAGCATTAATTATTTTTGAAAGGGCTAATAAAAGATTTTAGGGTATGATGGAAAAGATTAGACAGCACAAGAGCAGGAGAGACTCAAATCTGTGTTTTGTAGCAGGACTGTAAATGTAGCCATAGAGTTTTTATTGCCAAAATATGCTCAAGCACAGTAGTGTAATAGTACAACAACACAGAATCCATCCTCTCAAAGTCTTAATCACGATGATTTTAACTTCTATGGAAAATAATAATAAGAAAAAATGTAGAACCGATGTAGATATGTTTGTGTGTAGATAATACTGCTTTTCTCAATAACTTCTTTTCTGTTTTCTTTACCTTTTTTAGATGCCAACTCAGTTCGTGGAGTCAGTTTTGGAAGTACATAGTAAATTTGTTCAACTCATCAACACGGTTTTGAATGGTGATCAACACTTTATGAGTGCCCTTGACAAGGTAACTTTTACTTAGGAACTGAAAAAGCATTGGAAAATGAAAAAAACCACAACAAATTGTGGTTTTAGGGAAGTTTGGTAACTTACATACATTTGAGCTTGAATCTGCTTGCTGCCGTAATGTTTGAATTGTGAATGCTGATTGTATTACTTACATGGAAGCTTTATTTAGATTTTTCAAGTTGACTGCAAAGAACATATGGAAACTTACATTACTTCACTTGCTGTCAAAATAGATAACTTTTTCCAGATGAGAACTGCACCTGAGGTTAAATAAGCCTGTTTAAGGAAAGAGACTTGCTGCTCTTTATTTTGAAATGCATAGCCATGAAGGTATTTACGATAACAGTTATAATTGTTACAAATTTTAATAATAATTATTATTACTATTACGATTATTATTATTTACTGCTGTTGTTGTTACTTTGTTGTTGTTGTTGTTGTTGTTTTTGTTGTTAACATCGTGACTAAATTCTGCAAAACCTGCCTGGGCTCTTGAGGGATTGAGTGGCTCCTCCTCAAAAAAGAACTACATTTTATCTAAACCATTTGTTTATTTCCCACTCACACAGAATGTTAGGAGTTGAAAAGGACCTCAAAAGATCATCCAGTCCAACCCCCCTGCCAGAGCAGGATCACCTAGACCAGGTCACACAGGAACGTGTCCAGGCAGGTTTTGAATGTTTCTAGAGAAGGAGACTCCACAACCTCTCTGGGCAGCCTGTTCCAGTGCTCTGTCACCCTCACAGTAAAAACGTTTTTCCTCATGTTCGCATGGAACCTCCTATGCTCCAGCTTGCTCCCATTGCCCCTTGTCCTGTCATTGTTTGTCACTGAGAAGAGCCTGGCTCCTTCCTCCTGACACTCGCCCTTTACAAATTTATAAACATTCATGAGGTCACCCCTCAGTCTCCTCTTCTCCAAGCTAAAGAGACCCAGCTCCCTCAGCTGCTCCTCATAAGGGAGATGCTCCACTCCCTCTATCATCTTTGCGGCTCTGCGCTGGACTCTTTCAAGCACTCATTCTCATATATCATTGTATCTTCCTCCTAGACAGTGCACTTACTACTTCCCTGTGTATTATTTCCTGTCATAGGATGCATGCGTACATTTCATTGCTCATTTGTGGTGTTTACAGTAATTACATTTTGTAGTTAGGGTCGTAGTCTAAACTTTGACAATTTTCAGCCAAAATTAATCTGGGAAGACACAGTGATGAAGATACCAGTGATAGTATCAGTAGTAGTTACTCATCTGTGTTTGTGATATTGAGAAAATAATTATTCAGTGTTTAAGAACAAATGCTTATTTCAGTAACCTAATTAATTTCTGCCTCAGTTGCAATTAATCTCATGTACCAGAAGGTGGAGTAATACGAGATTGGCAACTACATTTGCTGGCGCATAGACAATGTACTTTTTCCTTAAATACATCAGTTCTTCACTTCAGCAATCTTTATTACAATAAGCATTTAAAATCTTAATGTGCTGTCAACTTTTCATTGTGGATAATGCTTTGAGCTTCAGAGAGTTTCGTATTTCTTGTCATGTCATGCAGTCTTTTCTCACAGGGATTCTAGGGACATATTATCAAATACTGCAATGTGGAGGCATTGTACAAGAGAGTTATTTGTCACTTCTTCTTTATAATAATAACAAAAAGCATGTTTTCCTTCCATAGAAGGAACTATAATTCCTAGGAACTATGGTCATGCAATATTTTTGGTTCAGTATTACTTTAAAATGTTAATTTAAATATGCTATGTAGTTCAGAAACTACTGATGGTTCCGATATATTTGTTTACTGTCATTATCGCCTTAATTTTACTTTTCCTCATGTTCAGATTTTCTTCAGCTACCGTATTTTTTGTAGTGCACTGCTTTGAATTTCCACTTTCAACAGTATTTTTTTTCCCCTCTTTAGTCTATCAAAAAATGCAACAACCAAAAGATCTTTCCTTTCTTACTGTTGTGAGCACCCCATATATGTTTTTCAGCTCAAGATACGTGCTGTTGATGTAAGCTGCTGTTGATGTGCTGCTGCTCAAATCTGCTTTATCTGCAATTATTCCTCAGTTTCTTTCTTTCCATCCATGCTTTTGGACCATATATCTTGCTGTATACCAAAATTTTCATACTTTAACATTTAAATTTCTAATCAGAACTTAATTTGTTCTCCTGCTTTCTGCAATTACCTTCCGTTCCCCTACTCTTTCCACTCCTACATAAATCTTAGTCTAAAAATGTTCAACACACATTCTCACAGAACAGCAATTCAAACACTTTAATTCATTGTTTCTTTTTTTTTGGTCCCCTTGTATGTAGTTCAGTTTTACATGGTCTCAATGGTCTTTACCTGGAACATTTTTTCAATTTCTTCAAATTTAACGAAAGACGAAGTTTTAAGTAATTCTCATTTTTTCTTTCTGCTCTCTGTTCCTTTGTAGGCTTTGACATCAGTAGTTAACTATAGGGAGCCCAAGTCGATCTGCAAAGCACCTGAGTTGGTAGGTGATATGTGTTGTATAAAGTAATAATACTTGTGTCTAATTGTCAGATGAATTGCCATAGGGTCTGTTACATGAATATCCATTTCTCACTAAGTCAGCCTCAGGTGTGTATTTCAGTGGTAATAACTAACTTAACCTGCACATTCTGTCGATGTGCAAAATCGGTGCAGTTGTAATTTTTTTATATAGAATTTGTATTTTCTGTGGAGGTAGCTTGCCTATGAATACAGCCCTTGTAAGAAAGCATGTGACTATGGACTGTGACTTACTTCATGCTTTAGCTTTTGTGTAGAAGTTTGGAATACCTTAGCATCCATACGTTCTCAGGCTTGACAAGTAGGTTTGGGTTTGTTTTTTCTTTTTTCTAATTTGAGCTGGCCAAGTACTGTGACAACTTGTTGAAGAAGTCGGCAAAAGGAATGACAGAGAATGAAGTAGAAGACAAACTTACAAGTTTCATTACTGTTTTCAAATACATTGATGACAAAGATGTATTCCAAAAGGTAACTTCTGATAATAAATGTTAGTGTTGCATTTAAAGTATACTAGAAGACTGTGGTTATGCTTTTAAAAACCCTCATATCTGTTGTTTTTTTTAAATGCAGTTCTATGCCAGAATGTTGGCAAAAAGATTAATTCATGGTTTGTCTATGTCTATGGATTCTGAAGAAGCCATGATTAATAAGCTAAAGGTAATGTAATCGTCTTCTAATGTAGAACATAGGAGTATGTAATGTTCAGAGGGAGCAGCAGAGGGTGCCAGAGATGATTTAGCAGTCAGTAGACACTGTTTCCAACAGCTGAAAGGAAAACCTAACTTTTTGGTAGTCTATGAAAGATACATGGCCCAGTATCACTTAGACATTTCAGATTTTTATAAGGTTTTGGGTAGTTTTATTAAGTGTGTTCAAATAATTCATATTTTCATTATAAAAGTACCAAGGACTTTCATAAACTACCTCTATCTTTCAATTTTATAAAATAACATTGTGGATATAAAACAATGTATAGAATATGAAACTAAGATAAATCTGATAATTTTCTTTTATAACCTTGGTTTTCTATTGTAAATAGTGTTCTCTGTAAACATTATGACAACTTCCGCTGACTAGATTTTCATATTTAGTAGTGAACATGCATAGTCTGTATAATAAATAACGTTTTCATTGTGAACCTGTTACAATATTTCTTCACAGCAAGCCTGTGGTTATGAATTTACCAGCAAGCTCCATCGAATGTACACAGACATGAGTGTTAGTGCTGATCTCAACAATAAATTCAACAACTTTATCAAAAACCAAGACACGATTATAGATTTGGGAATTAGTTTTCAGATTTATGTTCTACAGGTACTAATGTATGTTTATTACTATTGAGTAATTTGTACTTAATTTTAATGTTCTGATAACAAGTGAACAATTTTTCTAACTATGAATGCTTCTTACATGGAAACTGACACCTTGTGATCATTCTGGAATAATTTGTTTTCCTAGCTTTTCTTTTTAAAATTGACCAGCTAACACACTAAACAGTAGGGATGTAAAATGCTCTGTGTTCTTGCCTTGAATTAATACCTCAGTGGGGCATGTGTAAGGAGTAGTAAAAAATGAGCAGTAAAACTTCTGGTCTAAATTGAATGTCTTATGGCATACTATACACTATAGATCTGTTAATAGTGTTATTTTTTCTTAATGTGTATATTGTATGAAAATATTAATGCTTTTATTTTTCCTGGTACCCTTAGGCTGGTGCATGGCCTCTCACTCAGGCTCCTTCTTCTACATTTGCAATTCCTCAGGAACTGGAAAAAAGTGTACAGATGGTAGGTTAGTAGGAGGCTTCTTGTAAACATGTGGAAAATGTAAAATAGGTCCAAATAAAAGATGATGACTCTAACAGAGAAAAACCTGAGCTGCTTCATTTTGTTTGTAACTCATGGCTGTCATTTCTCCAGTCCATATGGAATTTGGAAAGGTCCCCAGATGACATGCTGAATTTATATATGTATTGGCATAGTTACCTTTCCCCCCCCATCTCTCTCCTACATTTCATGATTGATGAGGGAGATAATAATAAATACAGTCACATGAAATGGGTCAATTCTTAGCTTTAGAACCAATTCTTAATATTTAGATAAAAGTAGCTTTTGTTTATAACATTAAATCTGAATGGGTTTAACAGCAGATTAAAATGCAGGTACAGATTTTTTTTGTCCCATATTTCATAGGAGTAATTCAAAATCAAGCTTCATGCGAAATTCCTTAAAGCAATTTTGTGAATTCTCAAAGCAATAAAGGTTTTACTTTGGCTAAATATTCTGGGTTTATGTGATCATTTTTGCTATGTAGAGGTGGAGTATTTTACTTCATTTGGTTCTGTTATTGTGTTCCACATGTTATCTGTACAATGTTTGTGTTAAAGTACAGAGTATGTGTGTTGATCTTTGCTGAAGTGTATTTAATGATGAAGTACATTTTAGGCAACAAAAAATTCATATTATTGGACATAACAAAATTTTTAAGCAGTTTTTTTTACCTTGAATTGCCATTTTATCTATTTTATAATGGCAAATACCTCTTTCTGTGGTAAGGGAGCTTTTTCATATATTACTGCTTAGCATTAGAACTCTTTATTCTGCTTTTATCTCTGCTGTATTAAGTGGCGTTTGGTTTTAGCAATGTAATCGTTTCCAGTCCATACTTTGAGACCCACAGACAGTGACTGATGACATTTTTGCTGTTCTTTGTGAGTTTAAAATAGGAGTATTGTCAGTTGTGGCTCGGTTATGGACTTAGGTACGAGAAGCAGCTCAGAGTTTGGGTTGCTTGCCTAACTTCACTGTTTCGCCAGTTCAAAGGAGCAAATTTATTCACGTGTCACCTCACTAGAATTAATGTTCTAAATTGTACTTATTACTGAGGAAACTGAACATGACCTTGGGGAGTCTTTGAAAAATTATCAGTGTCTATCTTGACTGTCAGATTTGATCATTTGACCCATGGAGAGAGAGTTCTCTCAGGATTCTGGCCAAGATTTGGAAAGAAAATAGCGTTTTGCAGTTGCACTCCAAAGTGTGGGCGTACCTTCATAACAGGGCAAACTGTTTAGCAGCTTTTTCAAACTCCGAAATGGTTGGAGCTTCCTATAAATACATACTTATTTCAATGGTATACAAATACTGGCTTTCGTACTGTATAAGCTTGTAAGTGAAGAAACAGCTGATTCTTAAAGAGGTCAGAATTCCCACTTTTTATATTTTCCATCAATGTTAATCAGAGTTGCCAGACCAAATCAGAGTAAGCCACATTGATGTGTACAAAGAGTTTGCTACGTGGGGTGTAGGGAGTTTTGATCTAGTTTTAAGGAATGATTCTTTGAACCTGCTCAAATTTTTCTCATTGCCAAAAAGCACTTAGAACTTAAATTAGGATTAGTCTGCAAGCCACACTTCTTGTTTCTTTTAGATAGGAGGTACAATAGCAAAATTTCTGAATATTTTTCTTAATTAAAAAAAATTAAAAGCTTAAATACTAAAACTAAGATTTAGTAGGCACTTACCAATATATGCAGTCTCATTTGTTCCTCTTGGCTGTATGGCTAATATGTAGAATTAAGGTCAAATTTATATTTAAACTTTTCTTATGGATTTTCAACCTAGTTTGTGCACAGGGGTGGTACTCTGATAATAAACTATTGTAAATAGTTGTATATGTGACTAACGGACATTCATTTTGTTTTGCAGTTTGAATTATTTTACAGTCAGCATTTTAGTGGACGGAAGCTTACTTGGTTACATTATCTTTGTACAGGTAAAAAGACATAGCTTTGCTAAACTTATGTGCTGTACAACTGACAGTTATTTGTTAAAAGTCCTTTTCAAATGGCAACAGACTTTGGAGTTGGAACATTATGTGGCATTTAAGGTCAAATGACTTGTTTTGCATTGTAAATTAATTTAATATTTGATTCTTAATACTTCCAAAATTTGTGTTTTGTAAACTTGCATATGTTATCTGTGATCTGTTAAATCCAAGTAAAACCAGAGCTGTACATTCTTAACCACAAAACAGTGCAGCAGAACTGCGGAATTAATGCAATTGTCCTGGAACTGTTTCTGTAGTGTCAGATGTCCCTTAGCTGAGTATTAAATAATTTTGAGAGTGCGTATATATATATATATCTATATATATTTACCTATGTTTATATTTGCTATATAGAAATAAATGTTAAGAAACTTCTTTAGAAGAGATACATAAAAATGTAGCTTAGTTTAGTAAGTATCAGTCAGCTGTGTTTTATTTCAAGTGCTTTCAGTATCAAGCTTTAATGACTGAACACCACAACTCATTATGTGGAGGTGAAAACCAGACTCAAATACAATATAACGTAAAGAAAATTTAGTTCTGATAATAGAAGGTTGTCATTAACTCACACTCACCTTCACACAGAAAATCTGAATCTGCTTTCAGGTGAATTTCTTTCATGCTTTTTTGCTTTTTTTCTGTATTTTTCTTTTTTATTTTAGGAGAATTTATGAAAAATTTTATTGGATGAGTCTTTTATTTTGTTTTTAAATCTTTCCTTGAAACAGCTTTCCTGTAATCGCTGTTTTGTGATTCTGTGCAAGCTGTTACTAGTGGAAGTTTATGCATTGCAATGTGTTGAGGCTATTTGCAATTTCCTTTTTCTATTACTACAAATTATATTGTATTATTCAAATTCAACACTGTAGATTTCCTTTTTTCTCAAAAACACTACTATTCTAGTATTCGTATTAATCAGAGTTATTTTGTTGCAGATTCTATATCTAAATACACAACATCAGTTTTCATCTTCCCATTCCAAGTGTTAAATGCATGCTTAGGTGTGAACTTCAGATGAGTTTTCAGTGCATTCCATCAGTTTATGAAATTCTACTTGTATCTTCACAGGTGAAGTAAAAATGAATTATTTGTGCAAGCCTTACGTAGCCATGGTCACAACATACCAAATGGCAGTGTTGCTTGCTTTCAACAACAGTGAAACAGTCAGTTACAAGGAGCTTCAGGATAGTACACAAATGAATGAGAAGGAACTGACAAAAACCATCAAATCCTTACTTGATGTCAAAATGATCAACCATGACTCAGACAAGGTATGCAGTAATGATATAAAAAAGCTTCGTATTTTCAGTCTTGTGATTCTCCTATTGGTTGAGGGCATTTTTAATATAAAAGAATCCACTGTTTGCTGTTTTGTTCTAAACTGTATTGACCCTTGTGAACACTTCTAAGTCTGTATTTCTAAGGAAAGAGACAGGAGGAAGCAGACTGTCTTTGTTTGCTCGATATGCCTGTAACAGCATGGTATCCTGACAAGGTAATAACGCAAGGACTTTATTGTTTCTGTTGCATTTCATCCATGTGGCTTTAGACTCACTGCCATTGGAGGGGAATACGCTTTAAATACATCACTTTCAAAGTTGTACTGAATCATGGGAAGGAACCCAAGTAGTAAACCAGAGAGTTTTCTGGAGATCCTAAAAAAAAATCTGTGGGATTAGGAGACTCAAAGTGACAGCAAGCTTGTTCTTCCTTCATGATGGATTACAGGAGGAGGAAGGAGAAGGAAAAGGAGCAAGGAGGGCTTGTGTTAGAGGATTTTTGCTGTAGTTTGCCAGAATCTTATCATTCTTTGAGTTTCATGGAATTCCAGTAATATCTGAGCTTTTTTTGTGGTTAAAGCAATGGTTGTCACACGTTTTGTTTCTGACTCTGCTTTATACTTCTGTATGACCCATGTGAAATCAGAATCAGTCACTCTTTTTCCCTTGCAGCAATGGACACAGATGTCTGTTACATAAGAAGCACAACAGAAGTGCCTGTGCATACCATACAAACTTTAGCATGTGCTTCCAGCTAGCCCAGAAAGCCCAAGTTATTCAGACAGTATCAGGTAGAAGAAACTGAGATAAGCTGTTCACTTCACTTGCAGAAAGAAATCCAAAGCTGCTCTAATAGCTGCTTTTTGTTTTCTTTAATCAGGAAAATGTTAGAAAATGGAAAGTGAGATAACAAGGAAGATCTGATGCTTGGCTGAAGCATAGGACATGCTTCCAATATCTAGAAATGAGTTCAGGTTGGAGCAGTGGCTTGGAAGATGTCTGTTAAACCATGGGTGAAATCTAATGATAGGAGCTACTACAGAAAAAAATGAGATTCTCCATAGTCATAGAAAGCTGCCCATTATCTAAAGGTTTTAATTTAATTTATGTCTGTTGTATAAGGGTTGCCCGCTTTCTTTAAGCATACGTCACTGAAGAGTGAAGAGTATAGCTTTCCATCCCTTTTACCTTTTAATGTTTACCACTGCATTTTCTGATTCTTTGACTTCTAGGCTATTGTATTCAGACACCTCTGCTAATTCTGTTTTCTTTGCACTCTGTCCAGCACTGTGAAAGCTGATCTCTAGACAGTCTATCAGCTTACTTATTGAATAAGCCAGTGAACTTTAGTGGCTTAAGCAGTGAAATTAAATACACTAACTTCTCTTTACCTGTATCTGAGCCACACAGAAAAGTATAGTGTTAAATGTTGTCGTTTGCTTTTGTTTGGGTTTGTTGGTTTTTTTTGAAAGAGAACAAAAAAAGAAGCAGCTTTTGGCGAAGTCTTTATTGGTACATTAGAATCATGCTTTTTGAGTCCATGCAGAGCACAATTTATTTTGGTTCATACTCATTTAAGCACAATAGTGCTAAAATATAATGTTAGCTTATATCTTTTATTGCTGTTGATCTTTGCCTTTCATGTTAAAATTTCTATACTGTGCCTGGATGTTATAAAATACTATACTCTGCAACAAGTATTCTTTATTATAAAATTAGTATTAATATTGTTTTGAGTATATATCTTGATAAATATTGACTGTGTTTACTAAAGTATTTGTACTTGAGGCAACCATGGTTTGGCAAGATTGCAAAGTCTAAGAAGGCCAGTAACTTTATTCTGCTGAAAATTGGTAATACTTGTACAGACTCTTGTCTGGAAAGTGCGAATATTGGTCAGGTCATCCTGTTAGTTCAGTGTAAAGGTGCTTGGACTGCAGGGAACAGCTACCATTTATTGAAAGAAATGTACTTTTACGTGTGTTGAGAAGAACTGATAATTTGACAGGAAAAAAATTAGAAACATACAGATAAATGTGGAACTGCAAGAGTAGTGGTTTGTCAACTGTTTCTGCTATAACGCAACAAAACGCTTAGATGTGTTTCTTTAAGTTCTGGAAGGCAATAGTATTAACAGTTGTGAAAGCAACAGCTCTTTCTTGAGGTTATTCTGTAAATAAATGTAAATCCTACTTTCTTTTCAGGGAGAAAATGAGTTTAAATGGAGACTGTTTGCAACTAAGATAAGCTGTCAAAGTATTAAAACAGAAATGGCTATAATCATATTGACTTGTTAACAATATTAATGTATGTCAGAGTCCTTCATAGTGTTTTCTAAAATACACTTGATTTCTAGGTTATTTAAACTGTAGCTTAGAAAATTAACCTGGTTCAGGTGGCATTTTAGAATTTCCAACTACAAATCTGTTGAAATTAATTGTATGTGTGCAAGCCCCTAACTGAATTTTCGAAGTAAAATGTTACAGTTTTCTGGTTCAATTTCTGATTTCTTTATTGCAGGAAGATATAGAGACAGAGTCTACATTTTCATTAAATATGAACTTCAGCAGTAAACGAACAAAATTTAAAATTACTACTTCAATGCAGAAAGACACACCACAGGCAAGTATTCTTTGGTGTTTCTAGCTTGAACTGCTTAGGAAGGTTATTTTTCTACAATTGATTTTATTGTATTAGCTTGGCATAAGCAGATGTAAGAGTTGCTGTGTAAGATTTAAATCATCGTAAAGAATTTTTTTAAGTTTAAAGCTTAAGTGCTGCAATTTTTTTTTTGTACTTAAAATATCGACAGGAAAAGACAGACTACGGAATAGGAAAGAAGATAAACAAGAGCTGTTCCTCTTGTACCGAATGGGATTGACATTTAGCTTGTCCTGTCTAATGAGACTTTTTTTATAAACATCACCAACAAAAGCAACTTATTCCAAGAACAGCAGAACCAGTCGACTCTGTTTTCCTATGGTTTGCATCCTTCATCAACTAAGATTAACTCCAGTGCTGATAATCTGTGTTCCCACTGTATCTCCTAAAACAAAGCGTTTTGTGCAAGGGATGTACGTGCTGCCAAACTCAATACATTACAGTAAATGCTGCCTGCCTTTCTCTCTAGCAAAAATGCTAGTTTGGATGTCTCTTTCCTACCTTCCTGCGGACTTTCCTGAAACTTAATGTTCTAGATTTATAGAAGTACTTTGCCTGGAGTTGAACTTTACCTAGATTTTTGTATTAATTGACCACTTGTAATAAAGTAAAAAGTATAGATCGAGGATACTTTTATGAAATATTTATTGATCTTACTATATTTTAAGCATTACTGTTCTTCCTATATCACAGGAGATGGAGCAGACCAGAAGTGCTGTAGATGAAGACAGAAAAATGTATCTTCAAGCTGCTATAGTCCGTATCATGAAAGCACGCAAAGTGTTGCGACATAATGCTCTTATTCAGGAGGTAAGATAAAATCCTCTTCTTAAGCATGATTTGATAAAAATCTTTGGGATAGTTGGGTAAAACTTCTGATCACAAAACTGTCCCTCATGTCAAAACAAATACCTCAGTGAAATTAGTGAGAATTTCACTGGAGTCTGCCTTGAACTGCAGTACTGGAGCACTGCCTGTGATCCCTCAGTCTTGTACATGTGTCTTAACACTGAAGCATCAAGTGCTTGCTCTTTCCTGTTGGCTGGTTCTGTGGGGACTGATGTTGTATCCTAGAAGAATTACTGCCAGAGCTGTAGGTTCAGTTGAAAACCTGAGTATGGATATTCAAGATGTGAAATTTCCACAGAAGCACCTAGCTCAACTTTGAGCTCTAATTGTAAAATTGGATTTTATTCTAATTCAGAGCTTAAATTTTAGAAGTTGTCTGAATATGTAGACATGCACTTCTTATCTCCCTTTTCCATTAAGCGGTACAGTTGTCTGGATTTTTCAGATTCTAGATTAATGATCTGTGAACTGTCACAGACTGGCTGGGAAGGAAGTGCTGTTTCTTTCGGTTTTCTCCCACTTTCCCATCTGTGCTCACTCCCTGCCTAATGGTATTTGCTATTACAACCTTATTCTTTGCTCCTACCAGCCAGTTCCCAGTTTTAGTTTCCTCAGCCTCCCAAGGTATTAATTCTCCAGTTTAATTCATTCTTGCACCTCCTGAGCCTTGCTGGGTAGCCTCAGAGCGGACTGGTGAGAGAGGGAATAAAGATTCCCGCTTTATTGGACCATTTTGAGCATGGAGGTGGAGAGGCATTCTGTCGTTTTGAGATCTCATCTATGCTTTCTGACCTGTGGTGATGGAGGAAATCGCTTACCACACCTAACACTTAATTTTTATTTCCTAACAAAAGATAAGCAGCTACAGAGAGCTTGTAAGCCCAGAACTTGCAATGTGAGACATCTTAAAGGTTTTGGATGTTGACATAGTGCTTGTACACACATACCTTGAAAGCAAGCTTATTCTAAGAAATCTGATTTTGAATATCTAAAAGATGAGGCAGCATGGGTCCTGATTACTTCTCAAAATCTGTAGTTATTTGGTTTTCTGTTACTTAAATGATCCATGCAATTATGATGAAATCCTGTAAGAATTTACATTTAAATCGAGAAAATTGTAGACAAACCCTGTTTTATCTTTGAAAATACTTTTTCCTCCCTACTCTTAAATTCTTAGAAAATGTTTTCTAAGTGTACTTTGCTTGAGATGAGTTTATATTGGTGGAATAGACTACAAATTTTTATATTTTTTGGGAACAAAAAATCCTTTCTGGTTGCTTCTTCCTTTGTTTTAATGCAGGAGACACCATCTGATGTGCCTCTGCTGTGCTTTGCACTTGTAGTACTTTTACGGAGTAGTACAGTCTGTTAACATTAGGAGATCCTTCATGTTTTGCAAGAAAGGTGGATATTTTGCTAGTTAGAAACAAAGTAAAGTTGGTGCTCCATTTATCTATCACCAGCTACATCCACCAGTATTGTTTTTTAACCTTAGCTTTTAAATAAATTTACGAGACTTTTGAAAATCATGTCCTTTCGTCATTTAGTCTTCGTTTCTCCATTTTGAATACTACTTATATCCTAGGTGGATCAGAGCACTTAGAACTGAAGGCTGGGCTTCTAAATAATTGATACCTGTGCTGCAGTATAGTGCGGGGACCTGATGTAACCTTAAATAAGCAGTTGTAAAGCTTCAAGCAGTAAGGTGAAGCAGTACAAAAATCCAGTAGGATTAATTTTTTGCTTTGTTTTTGCATCCTGAATTAGTTTGTGCCAATTTCCATGCTGCCTCAGCTGAACTGTTACTGGGACCCGAGCTCGATTCTTTAAAATGTTAGGTGTCCTCTCTACAGTCTGTGATACAGATGTCCTCTTAGGCACTTCAGAAATTATTGCCAGGTTTTAGAGCAAATTGTGGGGAAACAGGTTTTTGTATGTGTAATGCTTAAACACAAAGATTAAAATCTCATGTTAAGTGGATATTTTACCTACTTATGTCTGCATTGAGCTCAGTAACTTGTTTTGCTTCATGTTGTATGAATAAGGCCAGACTGCCAGGTGGTTCTGAGCTGAACATGACTCAGCTTTCTCACTGGACTGACCTTTAGTGAGAAAGTAATAATCATCACTAATATTAGACCTGTAAAGTGTACATAACCGACTTCTTGGCTGTCCAACTTCATTTTTTTCTCTGCTAAACTTGTAGTAAGATTTTTATTTACTTTCAAGAGCCGTTTTATTTCTTAAAACATTTGTTAGTGATGTTGTTACTAATTATGGTGAAAATCTTAGTTTTAACATGTTTATGCACTTCTGTATAATGCATTCACTTAAAATTTCTACTTTGACTTCTTGAGGAGTAAGAGTGAATCTTTTGAAAGGAAGTCTGTTTACTATGAATGGTTAATATTTTCTCACCTTACTAATACTTTTCTGAGAGATAAGGGCAGGATTGTTCTGTTATTACAGATATGATTGAATGACTCCAAGCCTTAATGTAGTTAGCTCCAACAGTTAGACTACAGCACCACACATTTCATTTAGGGTGAGGTGTCCAAGAAAATATTCATGGCCCTTGGTAGACCTGTATATGTCAGCATGTGCTCTTCGGTGAATTGTTAATCATGTGAGATATGCCCTGTTGTTTTTACTTTTAGCTCCATGCTGTAGTCACTTACAGAATTGAGGTAGCTTTTCCCTTAAAATGAATAAGGTCAGTGGCAGAAGTGGAGAGGAAGGGTCAATGCAGTCATTCCTAGTAAAAAGATATTTTGACCTTGAGGTATTTCTATCCATCTTTCTTATTTGTATTATCTTTGATAAAACCAAATCAAAAAACCCCTACCAAAACAAAATTCTATCTTTTGTTTTCTCTGTCGTAAGTAAATGCGTGAAGTGTGATGATGACGATCAGTTTGAGCGTAGGGCTGAAGTTGGGTGAAATCTGAGCAGATCCATTAGTTTGTTAGCACTGAGTTTCTTCTCATTTTGCTGCTGTGGAATGTACCAGACCCTTGGCTGCAAGCCCAGCAAAACTCCCTCTGTTGAGCTTTTTGTTTGCTTTGCTGGGTGAGCTCTACCTGGCGAGTTCTGTTGGCTCGCAGAGGGCTCCAGCAAGCTCCAGAGCTGGGACAAAGCCAGCCAGGAAAAGCTGTAAAGAAAACAGGAAATCCAGCTGAAATAAAAATCACTTTCTTTACAGACCAAATGAGAAAGAAACTACAGGCAAAATATAATGTGACACTTGAGTAGTAAGATCTTTTTTTTGCCTCACTTACCATTGCTAGGAAGTGGAGATGATAGATAGTAATTTTCTTTGCTGTAGCTTGGCCACATAAATAAAATGTGAAAAATTTTCCAAGTTAATAGAGATGCATACTTTGTTACTACACACCATTTCCTCCTCTTCTCTGCAAGAGAATGAGCAAAACTGAGAAATATTAAGAGACATCTGAAGTTTTGCCTGCAGCTGCAGTTTGTTCCACAATACATACATAGATTTGTATTTACAATAAATAATTTTTTTACTGTATTTATTACAAAGTTCTAGCATAGCCAGATGGAACTCGCCAAATCATAGCGCAGTCTTCAGTGACTGAAGAAAGAGAGGTTCGTCCTGATGGTATCCAATTGTGTAGGAAAGGAGGTCAGTAGTAGGGGGACTCTGTTTACAGCTTCCAGACAGCTGAAATGAAAATGTCTTCTCTATCTTTTTGTGATAACAAAAGTGGTGATAGATGAGAAGAAAATTGTGTTCAACTTTGAAAATTTTTGAAAATTACAATCAAGTGACATTTAACTACTCAGAAATGTATAAACTATTAGGAAAACTAAGATGAACACATTCTTCAGGCATTTCATTCCAAGTAAGACTCCTGTAACTCAAACAAGTTTTAGGAGTCCATAAATTAAATATTCCAGAACAATGAAAGTACATAAACAGAAGTAAATGGGACCTGCTCTAGGAAGAGAAGTCAGTTAGCAAAGCCAGCATGGAAAGGTACACTCCATTTTACAAAATTTTCACTTTGTTTAAACTGTGATAATAGTAAAATGAAGAAATGCGTTAATATTAGATTAATTTTTAACCTGAATATTTATCTTCATTTGTACTGTGACAAATTAAGCAAGCAAGAGGACTGAAAAGACCTGGTTGGCATGCAGGCAAACTGAACCAATAAGCTGAGCAGTCGGTTTAAGTGTCCTGACACTAATATATAGAGATGCTTCGTTGATTGTTATAAATGAACTATTCCAGGTTTCTTTAACCCTACCTTTAAAAGAAAAATATACTGAATTTGCCTTAAAGCCCTTAGTGAATATTTCTGTAGCATTTATAACTTTTGTAAAGAAAAATAACACAAAAATCATGTTTCTTTTGCAGGTAATTAGCCAATCAAGAGCTAGGTTTAACCCAAGTATCAGCATGATTAAGAAGTGTATTGAAGTTCTGATAGACAAACAGTACATAGAGCGAAGCCAGGCCTCTGCAGACGAATACAGCTATGTAGCATGATGTTGCTATCCTGCAGGTATGATTGTACGGAGATCATTGCTGTCGCTGTTTGGTGTGTTCCTGTGGGAAGAGGCAGGCCTGTGCCTCCATAATTGGTCACTTGGCAGCCCCTGTTTTTCTGCTGTTTACAACATCACCAGTGCCATGTCATGAGCGTCAATGAAAATGCCTATAGATATTTCAAGCTCATGTCATTATGACATTTCTTAAAACTTTACTAAAAGAATGAGTGAAGTATTGCTGAAATGTGGAAAATTGGTTGGGTACCATGCTTTTTTTTTTCCTCCCCTTTCACGTTTGCAGTTGATGTTTTTTAATGTATCTTAAGACAAAGGAAAAGAGAAAAAAAAACCACCTAAATATTGTAATATGACAGATAACCTAATAATTGTATCTACATTAAAATGTAAAAAAATGACGAACATGATACTGCTGCTTGTCAAATAAAAAAATAAAGTTATATAATGTGTCTCAAATGATTGTAGAAATGGATATAGCATTAATATCTGTAAATATTATTCAGACCTGGACAAGTAAAAATAATGTTATGTGTTTGGGTTTTGGATAACCTCAGAAGTAGATCTGACATAAGAACTAATTTATATAAAACTGAATACCAAGTATGTTATGTTTGATGTGATTATAAAAAAAATATTTATGGTTAAGTGCACATCTTGTTTTCTTGAGATTAGGCTAACTTACATTCTTAGTGCCTGAAGGCCTACTCTGTGTCTGTTAATCTCACACTATAGGAATATGTTACAAGAGAAAATAAACAGACTTTTGAGGGGATTTAAGCCAAGTAATTTCCAAAGAGTTAGGAATGGTTATCACGAACATCAAAGATACAGTTCAGTGGCTTGTAAAACCACCCTGTTAACGGGAAAGGATATAGCAGACTGGTAACTGAAAAAATGTTTCACTAATGCATCATGTAGAAACACTACATGGGTAGGTGCCTGTGTTTGCTTTCACATAAGCCCATACTGTTTTTTTCTAGTTTTCCCTCCTGACTCATATGGTCATGTTTTGTTTTCCTCTGCTCCAATTAGGTTTCTACCTATGTGGGTGGGGCAAGAAATCCATGGGCTATTTCATGTCCTGCATCAGGGATGGTGTGGTGACTGTTCGCTCTCACATAAGCAAAGTATAATTTTGAAAGTTACAAACTCTACCAATGGATGTAATTGAAGAGCATAAAGAGCGTGAACACACCGAATGCCTGCTGCAGAAAAGAGCTTCCTCATGTCTATGCCTGCAATTATCATTGGCAGGATAAATATTAAATACTTTAAAAGTTCTATTTTTGCCAAATTTTACTTGTATGCATATAAAAATATGTATGTAGATATGTATTATTTGCAATATTTTTTTAGATTGTGTAATACTTCATCACCTACTAAAAATCCACTGATCAAGAATTAATTTTAAAAGAAACCTTTTAGGGGGAGTTTTTTTCCTTCTTTTTTCTTTTTCTAGATCTTCACTATATGAAAGATTTCTCTCCAACTCTCAGATTGTTGCTGTCTCTCATTTCTTAAGTGACATCGCATTCACATGTCATCTGGAGGGTACAGTAAACTTTCTATAGTTAACTAGGAAATGCATCAAGAAGTGGTTGGTAATATGGTTTGCATATGTGGATTTTGCTGACAGCAATTAAAAGGGCAATAAACAATGAAGGGCACTAAATACTTCTTCCATATTTGTTATATTTTATCCCACTGCACTATGATCTAGGTTTTTAAAGTGGATTTATGTCTTAGGTAAGTGTTTTTTTAACTGATTGCGTAATATGGTGCAGTAGGTCGTTGTCTAAAGTGGTGGTTCAGAGTTGTATGTGGTGTTGGCAGACAGCACAGGTGCTCATAGTGTCATAGCATAGGTTTTGACTGGAGTGATTTTTAATCTATTTCAGTGTGAAACATTTCTGTACTTTATGAAAAGTAATTCATTACATCTTATGACAAAACAATAGGGAGAATATTCTATGACACAACAGAAAAAATATTGCCCGAACATTGAATCATCAGATCCTTTCTCCAGAAAACAAACTAACAGTGACACCAAAGCTTCTGGAAACAAATGTGTTTTATCTTGTAACTTGTGTATGAATCAACAGATTTTAAGCTTGTTTCTTCATAAAAGGGTAAATAAAAGCTTTATTTAAATATAGATTGCAGTAGCAAGATTTTAAGACTGAGTCTGAAAAAGCCTTAACAAATTTATTTTCAGAATCACTTCATGGACAAAACATAACAAAACAAAAACTTTACTGCTCTAGCCCAAACATGTAAGGTTTTAGCATTACCTTATCTCTGAATTTTTGCATACCTAAAACATCAAAAGTAGTATTTTGGTTTTTAGATAAGCATGCTGCTGAGTTGAGACATGTTTAGTGAGTTAAAAACATCCATATATTTCAGCGCAGTTGGCATCCCCAGACAATGTCTTTCATATTTATACACAAACTCAGTCTTTTCAGTGCCTGTTGAGAAACGTGGCTATAGCTGGGAAGCATTTTGAATTCTACTTTATAACTCACACCTTCCCCCAAAGGAAAAAAGTAGTGCAGAGACTCAGCCCTGAGCTGGGTTAGCTCACTGCAGCCACTGCTGGCACAGGGATGCAGCTCAGAGTGTAGTGCTGCAACCCAGGAGCTCAACATACCTGGCAAGTGTTTTCCAAATACAAAGTGCTAATTGCTATTAATAGGAGAGGCAGATGATAAAAAGAAGGTATCCACAAATGCCATGCATTTTTAATTTTTCACTAGCAGAAACTGGTATGATTGGACAGATTTTTGTTGCTGTTTTTAGAAGCCTGTTAACATGTATGACGTGCTGGTTTATTGAGTGCCATACAGCTGCATCTGGAAACACTGATTTCATACATCTACTACATTTCTAATATCAAAATGCATTTTACCTCTAGTATTGAGCGTTACTGATAATTCTCATGCTAACTGAAAAGGTATTTCTATGATGCTTTAATTTGTCTTCAGATTCATTACCTTATTCTAGGAAGGAAAAATGTGTATCTGTATTTCAATGTGTTCATACATTCACTGCTGCTGGAGCTATGAAGGATCTTAAATCACCATAACATGAGAAACCAGAGAGTATCATTACTTTTTAAGAAACCCTTCAATGAGTAAATCACTTTTCCAAATAAGGAGTAGAGTATAGAAATTGGTCAAAGGAGAAATACATTTTATAAGCGGATATCTTTCGGCTCTACTTAGAAAATAACTTCTTATCCTTAAAAGAGTTAATGTTAAATGCAAGTCTTACAACATAGTATTGAATCTTGAGCAGAAAAAAATCTTTGTACCCTAGGGCAAATACGTTAGGACTGTCCATGCTTTACAAATACGGTAAGTACCTAGAGTTAATTCATCTAAGGTGTCACAATCTGTCGGAACATATTCTCCAGAAGCAATTGTTCTTGCACCGAGTATTTTCTCATATTACAAATCTAAAGCTATCTTTACTTGATTACAGTAAGTTGTACTGCGCTTCTTAGCTGGTATCTAAACCGAGTTTTTGCAAGTTGTCAGGCAAAAGAAGAGGAAGGATCAAAACATTGTTTGGGTATGATAATTTTAAAACACAGATTTACTGTGTTTAAACACAGATATGTGTGTGTGTGTGGTTTTAAAGAGGGAGGGTGAACAAATATGATAGTAAAAGTAGCCAGACAAATGTATCTTGTATGTGCATTTCTTACTGTCTCCATTCTGTTGAATTCACAATTGTGTCTATATGGGAAGAAAGTAACAGCCAGGAAAAGGAAAGAGGTAGATGAGGAGGCTGGCCAGTTGGCCTCTCTTCCAGAAGTACTGGAGTTGTATATTTGTGTTCTTTATCTTTGAATAGTTTAAACATGCATATGTTAATTAACAAGATAACTATTGATGATTACTTGTCACACATTTGAGGAAGAAGTGTGCCAGAGTATTCAAAGCAGCAATGCGTTGGACAGAGCCACGTGTTCATCAACACCAAGAGCACCAGCACTTGAAAGCTCCCTTGGTGTCCCCAGTAAGTCCAGTTTTGCGTGTGCCTCTGAGAAATATAGGACTCTGCTAAGCCTGAGAAGTAGGACAAAGCAAGTCTGAAGGTATTGTTAGCCACTTTAAAACAGCTCTAGTAGTTTAGGGAATTCCTTCCACCATTCATTTCTGCACCCTCTTTATGACCCTTGTGACTGAAAGCTGCCAATGGTGATTTAACCAAAACTGAAATGCTTCACTTCTTTGCTTGCTTTGACTGATGAACAGCTTGCATTAACACCATAATAGGTTCCTCCTGCTCAGCTGGCGGCAGTGATGGGTGCGCGCATTACTACTCTATTACAATGTCAAGTAAAAACTTTTCACTTAAACCACTTGTGAATTTGTTATATATGAACCCTTTCTAGAGCTGGACTAGCCAGCAATTGGGTTTTTTATACTGAGGAGGGTTATACTGACTTTCTGTGTCCTTCCTTCCACTCTTCCACTGAGATAAATAAAATCATACACTGGTGTTTCTATAAGTACTGCTCTCCTAATCTTCTCTGACTTAGTGTTATATACCAGGGAAAGAAAATCCTGTATTTTGTGACTACAGAAAGTAAAGGGTGGATGAACCACTTCCCAATGTCTGTATAGCCAGGGCACTCCCCAACCTGGTGCACCTGAC